>NC_092150.1:5888738-6016238 GCF_045791955.1 Oncorhynchus clarkii lewisi
GAGATCTACTCTCCAAGTGAACAAGAGATCTACTCTCCACGTGAACAGAAGAGATCTACTCTCCAAGTGAACAAGAGATCTACTCTCCACGTGAACAGAAGAGATCTACTCTCCAAGTGAACAAGAGATCTACTCTCCACGTGAACAAGAGATCTACTCTCCACGTGAACAAGAGATCTACTCTCCACGTGAACAGAAGAGATATACTCTCCAAGTGAACAAGAGATCTACTCTCCACGTGAACAGAAGAGATCTACTCTCCAAGTGAACAAGAGATCTACTCTCCACGTGAACAGAAGAGATCTACTCTCCACGTGAACAAGATATCCACTCTCCACGTGAACAGAAGAGATCTACTCTCCACGTGAACAAGATATCTACTCCCCATGTGAACAGAAGAGATATACTCTCCAAGTGAACAAGAGATCTACTCTCCACGTGAACAGAAGAGATCTACTCTCCAAGTGAACAAGAGATCTACTCTCCAAGTGAACAGAAGAGATCTACTCTCCAAGTGAACAAGAGATCTACTCTCCACGTGAACAGAAGAGATCTACTCTCCAAGTGAACAGAAGATATCTACTCTCCAAGTGAACAAGAGATCTACTCTCCACGTGAACAGAAGAGATCTACTCTCCAAGTGAACAAGAGATCTACTCTCCACGTGAACAGAAGAGATCTACTCTCCACGTGAACAAGAGATCCACTCTCCACGTGAACAGAAGAGATCTACTCTCCAAGTGAACAAGAGATCTACTCTCCACGTGAACAGAAGAGATCTACTCTCCAAGTGAACAGAAGATATCTACTCTCCAAGTGAACAAGAGATCTACTCTCCACGTGAACAGAAGAGATATACTCTCCAAGTGAACAAGAGATCTACTCTCCACGTGAACAGAAGAGATCTACTCTCCAAGTGAACAAGAGATCTACTCTCCAAGTGAACAGAAGAGATCTACTCTCCAAGTGAACAAGAGATCTACTCTCCACGTGAACAGAAGAGATCTACTCTCCAAGTGAACAGAAGATATCTACTCTCCAAGTGAACAAGAGATCTACTCTCCACGTGAACAGAAGAGATCTACTCTCCAAGTGAACAAGAGATCTACTCTCCACGTGAACAGAAGAGATCTACTCTCCACGTGAACAAGAGATCCACTCTCCACGTGAACAGAAGAGATCTACTCTCCAAGTGAACAAGAGATCTACTCTCCAAGTGAACAAGAGATCTACTCTCCATGTGAACAGAAGAGATCTACTCTCCAAGTGAACAAGAGATCTACTCTCCACGTGAACAGAAGAGATCTACTCTCCAAGTGAACAAGAGATCTACTCTCCACGTGAACAGAAGAGATCTACTCTCCAAGTGAACAGAAGATATCTACTCTCCAAGTGAACAAGAGATCTACTCTCCACGTGAACAGAAGAGATCTACTCTCCAAGTGAACAAGAGATCTACTCTCCACGTGAACAGAAGATATTGGGATACATATGTATATGTGTACAGACTGCAGTGACCATGCAGGTTTTAGATTGCTGGCAGGTTGAATGTATCACACTGTCATAAGCTGCCTGCATATCTGTGTGAGATCTTGGTCTGGGAGACAGACAGCATATGTCTGTTCCCTCTGCTGGCACAGAACCCAGAGGCTTTTCATCCATCGGTCGGTAAAGATAGAGGGAGACGGAGAGATAAAGCAATTGAATAAAGGAAATCCCTCGATGAAAGAAACAGAGAGACCGAAACGGGGAGGACTGAGAAACGGAAAGAGACCGAACATTTGGGATAGGTAGAAAGAAGGCTTGAAGATGTGATCTGCGTGTGTGTTACCCTTGATGAAAGCAGGAGACAAAGCTCCGCTTCTGTTGCCTTGACGACAGGACCTATTAGGTAACTGAACTGTGTTGCCATGGCACGTGTCTCCACGGTGATGCAGCCCTGTCCTGACAACACCCACTACCAAACCAACACTCACTCACCAGCTCCCTGAGAGAGAACAGGGAAGGAGAGGACAGCTCTACAGTAGAGTGTCTGGAACTGGATGGAACTGTGTGTGTGTGTGTGTGTGTATGTGTATGTGTATGTGTATGTGTGTGTGTGTGTGTGTGTGTGTGTGTGTGTGTGTGTGTGTGTGTGTGTGTGTGTGTGTGTGTGTGTGTGTGAGTCTACACAGACTGTGAACTCATTGAAAAATGTTTTTTATACCCATTCATTTCTCGATGTGTAAGCCCCGCTGTCTGGTGGCACTGGATCTGTTAGGTTGTCCTGGCAGCCATATCTGTTTGGTTGTCCTGGCAGCCAGATCTGTTTGGTTGTCCTGGCAGCCAGATCTGTTTGGTTGTCCTGGCAACCAGATCAGTTTGGCTGTTCTGGCAGCCAGATATGTTTCGTTGTCCTGGCAGCCAGATCTGTTTGGTTGTCCTGGCAGCCAGATCTGTTTGATTGTCCTGGCAGCCAGATCTGTTAGGTTGTCCTGGCAGCCAGATCTGTTTGGTTGTCCTGGCAGCCAGATCTGTTTGGTTGTCCTGGCAGCCAGATCTGTTTGGTTGTCCTGGCAGCCAGATCTGTATGGTTGTCCTGGCAGCCAGATCTGTTTGGTTGTCCTGGCAGCCAGATCTGTTTGGTTGTCCTGGCAGTCAGATCTGTTTGGTTGTCCTGAGAGCCAGAACATAAACTTGTGTGCATGCTGGACAGCTGATGACATTAAAAATCTGAGAAACTAGAGTGTATAACCACCTAGTGTTGTATAACCAACAACCAACTAGTGTTGTGTAACCAACAACCAACTAGTGTTGTATAACCAACTACCAACTAGTGTTGCATAACCAACAACCAACTAGTGTTGTGTAACCAACAACCAACTAGTGCTGTACAACCAACTAGTGTTGTATAACCAACTAGTGTTGTATAACCAACTACCAACTAGTGTTGTATAACCAACTAGTGTTGTATAACCAACTAGTGTTGTATAACCAACAACCAACTAGTGTTGTGTAACCAACAACCAACTAGTGTTATACAACCAACTAGTGTTGTATAACCAACTACCAACTAGTGTTGTATAACCAACTAGTGTTGTACAACCAACTAGTGTTGTATAACCAACTACCAACTAGTGTTGTATAACCAACTAGTGTTGTACAACCAACTAGTGTTGTATAACCAACAACCAACTAGTGTTGTATAACCAACAACCAACTAGTGTTGTATAACCAACAACCAACTAGTGTTGTATAACCAACTAGTGTTGTATAACCAACCACCAACTAGTGTTGTATAACCAACTAGTGTTGTATAACCAACTAGTGTTGTATAACCAACTAGTGGTGTATAACCAACTAATGTTGTATAACCAACCACCAACTAGTGTTGTATAACCAACTAGTGTTGTATAACCAACTAGTGTTGTATAACCAACTAGTGGTGTATAACCAACTAGTGTTGTATAACCAACTACCAACTAGTGTTGTATAACCAACTAGTGTTGTATAACCAACTAGTGGTGTATAACCAACTAGTGTTGTGAAACCAACTAGTGCTGTATAACCAACCACCAACTAGTCTTGTATAACCAACTAGTGTTGTATAACCAACTAGTGTTGTATAACCAACAACCAACTAGTGGTGTATAATCAACTAGTGTTGTATAACCAACAACCAACTAGTGTTGTATAACCAACACGTGTTGTATAACCAACAACCAACTAGTATTGTACAACCAACTAGTGTTGTATAACCAACTAGTGTTGTATAACCAACTACCAACTAGTGTTGTATAACCAACTAGTGCTGTATAACAAACCACCAACTAGTCTTGTATAACAAACTAGTGTTGTATAACCAACTAGTGTTGTATAACCAACAACCAACTAGTGTTGTGTAACCAACTAGTGTTGTATAACCAACAAGTGTTGTATAACCAACAACCAACTAGTGGTGTATAATCAACTAGTGTTGTATAACCAACAACCAACTAGTGGTGTATAACCAACTAGTGTTGTATAACCAACAACCAACTAGTGTTGTGTAACCAACTAGTGTTGTATAACCAACTACCAACTAATGTTGTATAATCAAATAGTGTTGTTTAACCAACTAGTGTTGTATAACCAACTACCAACTAGTGTTGTATAATCAACTAGTGTTGTATAACCAACTACCAACTAGTGTTGTATAACCAACTAGTGTTGTATAACCAACTAGTGTTGTTTAACCAACTAGTGTTGTATAACCAACTACCAATTAGTGTTGTATAACCAACTAGTGTTGTATAACCAACTACCAACTAGTGTTGTATAACCAACAACTAACTAGTGGTGTATAACCAACTAGTGGTGTATAACCAACTAGTGTTGTATAACCAACTACCAACTAGTGTTGTATAACCAACTAGTGTTGTATAACCAACTAGTGGTGTATAACCAACTAGTGTTGTGAAACCAACTAGTGCTGTATAACCAACCACCAACTAGTCTTGTATAACCAACTAGTGTTGTATAACCAACTAGTGTTGTATAACCAACAACCAACTAGTGTTGTGTAACCAACTAGTGTTGTATAACCAACAAGTGTTGTATAACCAACAACCAACTAGTGGTGTATAATCAACTAGTGTTGTATAACCAACAACCAACTAGTGTTGTATAACCAACACGTGTTGTATAACCAACAACCAACTAGTATTGTACAACCAACTAGTGTTGTATAACCAACTAGTGTTGTATAACCAACTACCAACTAGTGTTGTATAACCAACTAGTGCTGTATAACAAACCACCAACTAGTCTTGTATAACAAACTAGTGTTGTATAACCAACTAGTGTTGTATAACCAACAACCAACTAGTGTTGTGTAACCAACTAGTGTTGTATAACCAACAAGTGTTGTATAACCAACAACCAACTAGTGGTGTATAATCAACTAGTGTTGTATAACCAACAACCAACTAGTGGTGTATAACCAACTAGTGTTGTATAACCAACAACCAACTAGTGTTGTGTAACCAACTAGTGTTGTATAACCAACTACCAACTAATGTTGTATAATCAAATAGTGTTGTTTAACCAACTAGTGTTGTATAACCAACTACCAACTAGTGTTGTATAATCAACTAGTGTTGTATAACCAACTACCAACTAGTGTTGTATAACCAACTAGTGTTGTATAACCAACTAGTGTTGTTTAACCAACTAGTGTTGTATAACCAACTACCAATTAGTGTTGTATAACCAACTAGTGTTGTATAACCAACTACCAACTAGTGTTGTATAACCAACTACTAACTAGTGGTGTATAACCAACTAGTGTTGTATAACCAACTAGTGTTGTATAACCAACTACCAACTAGTGTTGTATAATCAACTAGTGTTGTATAACCAACTAGTGTTGTATAACCAACTAGTGTTGTATAACCAACTACCAACAAGTGTTGTATAACCAACTACTGTTGTATAACCAACTAGTGTTGTATAATCAACTAGTGTTGTATAACCAACTAGTGTTGTATAACCAACTAGTGTTGTATAACCAACTACCAACTAGTGTTGTATAACCAACTACCAACTAGTGTTGTATAACCAACTAGTGATGTATAACCAACTAGTGATGTATATCCAACTAGTGTTGTATAATCAACTAGTGTTGTATAACCAACTAGTGTTGTATAACCAACTACAAACTAGTGTTGTATAACCAACTAGTGATGTATATCCAACTAGTGTTGTATAACCAACTAGTGTTGTATAACCAACTACCAAATAGTGTTGTATAACCAAATAGTGTTGTATAATCAACTAGTGTTGTATAACCAACTAGTGTTGTATAACCAACTAGTGTTGTATAACCAACTACCAACTAGTGTTGTATAACCAACTAGTGATGTATAACAAACTAGTGTTGCATAACCAACTAGTGTTGTATAACCAACTACCAACTTGTGTTGTATAACCAACTAGTGTTGTATAACCAAATAGTGATGTATAACCAACTACCAACTAGTGTTGTATAACCAACTAGTGTTGTATAACCAAATACCAACTAGTGTTGTATAACCAACTAGTGATGTATAACAAACTAGTGTTGCATAACTAACTAGTGATGTATAACCAACTACCAACTAGTGTTGTATAACCAACTAGTGTTGTATAACCAACTAGTGTTGTATAATCAACTAGTGTTGTATAACCAACTAGTGTTGTATAAAACACTAGTGTTGCATAACCAACTACCAACTAGTGTTGTATAAACAACTAGTGATGTATAACCAACTACCAACTAGTGTTATATAACCAACTACCAACTAGTGTTGTATAACCAACTAGTGTTGTATAACCAACTAGTGTTGTATAACCAACTACCAACTAGTGTTGTATAACCAACTACCAACTAGTGGTGTATAACCAACTAGTTCTGTATAACCAACTACCAACTAGTGTTGTATAACCAACTAGTGTTGTATAACCAACTACCAACTAGTGTTGTACAACCAACTAGTAATGTATAACAAACTAGTGTTGCATAACCAACTTGTGTTGTATAACCAACTACCAACTAGTCCAACTGACCAGTCTGTTAGCTCCAACTGACCAGTCTGTTAGCTCCAACTAACCAGTCTATGTTAGCTCCAACTGACCAATCTGTTAGCTCCAACTGACCAGTCTCTGTGAGCTCCAACTGACCAGTCTCTGTTAGCTCCAACTGACCAGTCTGTTAGCTCCAACTGACCAGGCTCTGTTAGCTCCAACTGACCAGTCTCTGTTAGCTCCAACTGACCAGTCTCTGTTAGCTCCAACTGACCAGTCTGTTAGCTCCAACTGACCAGTCTGTTAGCTCCAACTGACCAGTCTGTTAGCTCCAACTGACCAGTCTCTGTTATCTCCAACTGACCAGTCTGTTATCTCCAACTGATCAGTCTGTTAGCTCCAACTGACCAGTCTGTTAGCTCCAACTGACCAGTCTGTTAGCTTCAACTGACCAGTCTGTTAGCTCCAACTGACCAGTCTCTGTTAGCTCCAACTGACCAGTTTCTGTTAGCTCCAACTGACCAGTCTCTGTTAGCTTCAACTGACCAGTTTGTTAGCTCCAACTGACCAGTCTGTTAGCTCCAACTGACCAGTCTGTTAGCGCTTACTGACCAATCTCTGTTAGCTCCAACTGACCAGTCTCTGTTAGCTCCAACTGACCAGTCTGTTAGCTCCAACTGACCAGTCTGTTAGCTCCAACTAACCAGTCTATGTTAGCTCCAACTGACCAATCTGTTAGCTCCAACTGACCAGTCTCTGTTAGCTCCAACTGACCAGTCTCTGTTAGCTCCAACTGACCAGTCTGTTAGCTCCAACTGACCAGTCTCTGTTGCTCCAACTGACCAGTCTCTGTTGCTCCAACTGACCAGTCTCTGTTAGCTCCAACTGATCAGTCTCTGTTAGTTCCAACTGACCAGTCTCTGTTGCTCCAACTGACCAGTCTCTGTTGCTCCAACTGACCAGTCTCTGTTAGCTCCAACTGATCAGTCTCTGTTAGTTCCAACTGACCAGTCTGTTAGCTCCAACTGATCAGTCTCTGTTAGTTCCAACTGACCAGTCTGTTAGCTCCAACTGACCAGTCTCTGTTAGTTCCAACTGACCAGTCTCTGTTGCTCCAACTGACCAGTCTCTGTTGCTCCAACTGACCAGTCTCTGTTGCTCCAACTGACCAGTCTGTTAGCTCCAACTGACCAGTCTCTGTTGCTCCAACTGACCAGTCTCTGTTAGCTCGAACTGACCAGTCTCTGTTGCTCCAACTGACCAGTCTCTGTTAGCTCCAACTGACCAGTCTGTTAGCTCCAACTGACCAGTCTCTGTTGCTCCAACTGACCAGTCTCTGTTAGCTCGAACCTACCCGTCTTTGTTAGCGTCAACATCCAGTCTCTGTTAGCTGCCAAAATAGTTGGGAAATGTGTTTGTGCCCAACCATTTGTTTTGCTTTTCTAGTTGTTGATCTCTCAGCCGGGTCACAACAGATCAGTTTGTGTTGTCTTCTCTTAGCCTGGTCACAACAGATCAGTTTGTGTTGTCTTCTCTTAGCCGGGTCACAACAGATCAGTAGTTTGTGCCGTCTTCTCTTAGCCTGGTCACAACAGATCAGTTTGTGTTGTCTTCTCTTAGCCGGGTCACAACAGATCAGTAGTTTGTGCCGTCTTCTCTCAGCCGGGTCACAACAGATCAGTAGTTTGTGCCGTCTTCTCTCAGCCGGGTCACAACAGATCAGTAGTTTGTGCCGTCTTCTCTTAGCCTGGTCACAACAGATCAGTAGTTTGTGCCGTCTTCTCTTAGCCTGGTCACAACAGATCAGTAGTTTGTGCCGTCTTCTCTTAGCCTGGTCACAACAGATCAGTAGTTTGTGCCGTCTTCTCTTAGCCTGGTCACAACAGATCAGTAGTTTGTGCCGTCTTCTCTTAGCCTGGTCACAACAGATCAGTAGTTTGTGCCGTCTTCTCTTAGCCTGGTCACAACAGATCAGTAGTTTGTGCCGTCTTCTCTTAGCCTGGTCACAACAGATCAGTAGTTTGTGCCGTCTTCTATTAGCCTGGTCACAACAGATCAGTAGTTTGTGCCGTCTTCTCTTAGCCTGGTCACACCAGATCAGTTTGTGTTGTCTTCGCTCAGCCGGGTCACACCAGATCAGTTTGTGTTGTCTTCGCTCAGCCGGGTCACACCAGATCAGTTTGTGCCGTCTTCTCTTAGCCTGGTCACACCAGATCAGTTTGTGCTGTCTTCGCTCAGCCGGGTCACACCAGATCAGTTTGTGCCGTCTTCTCTTAGCCTGGTCACACCAGATCAGTTTGTGCTGTCTTCTCTTAGCCTGGTCACACCAGATCAGTTTGTGTTGTCTTCTCTTAGCCTGGTCACACCAGATCAGTTTGTGTTGTATTCTCTTAGCCTGGTCACACCAGATCAGTTTGTGCTGTCTTCTCTTAGCCTGGTCACACCAGATCAGTTTGTGTTGTCTTCTCTTAGCCTGGTCACACCAGATCAGTTTGTGCTGTCTTCTCTTAGCCTGGTCACACCAGATCAGTTTGTGTTGTCTTCTCTTAGCCTGGTCACACCAGATCAGTTTGTGCCGTCTTCTCTTAGCCTGGTCACACCAGATCAGTTTGTGCTGTCTCGCCAACTCCTATGGTCTGGGACCAGGCAAGTAATCTCCTGTCTCGTTATCTGACTGACTGACCACTATCTCCTCTCCTCTCTCCTCTTCAGGCATTCGCCTGCTCTCCTGTGTGTGGAACGAACATGGAATGTGTCGGGACGGTTCTGAGGACAGACGTCAGACGTCAACCACAGTCCATTCCTGCCCTCCGGGCCTCTTCCGATTGGCTGTGGAGCTGGTCACTCAATGGCATCGTGTGCTGTGAGGACAGGTGAAGAGAAGTCTACAGAGGACGTGGAGATAGAACAAGCTACACTAGTTTGAAACTAGCGCGTTTGAGCTAGCTTATCAGGCCTGTACCCGGGCAACATGGCCGCTTCTGCCACAGATTCAAACCCAATGTCCTTTCTATTGTTTTAGCTCTATGGCAGAGGAAAAGCCAGCTGGGTCTGTGGCGTGAGAGTAATATGCATTGATAAGACATGAATCATTATAATTCAGTCTCTGAGAGTAATATGCATCGATAAGACATGAATCATTATAATTCAGTCTCTGAGGGATGTAGTCTCTGTGAAAATCTGGGAGGAGGAAATTGTAAATGATGTCAAGTATGTGGGTTGAAGCTGAGCAAAATAAACAAAGCAGTAATAAAATCTGGGTTTTTTTTTGGTAGCGGGGAGGGGGGGGGGGGGGGGGGGGCAGAGTAACACAAAACATTATGCACGTTTTTAATTTATTATGAACTGTAAATTATAATACCCTTTGTAACTTAAAAAAAATATATACATATATATCGATGGCACACTGCCTCAGTTCTAGGAGCCCATACAGAGAAAGCAGCCTGGAGTAGGAGTGCTGATCTAGGATCAGTTTAGCCTTTTAGGTCAGAATTAATAATATTACATGGACTGGGGGGGGGGGGGGGGAGTCCTACTCTGAGACAATTGATACATACGGTCCCAGGTCTGTATTGTCACGGTAAAACGTCCTAATAAATATTGTTGTGGTGAGTGATGTATAGTCTGGGACAGAAGCCAACATTTTTCCCACGCCGTGCCAGAGCAGCCCGTCCCATTGATGGATATGATTTGTGGGGGGGGGGGGGGGTTCGGGGAGATGGATACACAAAACACATACGTCTGGTACAAGTCCATACGTCCCTCCCCTGACCCCCGTAACAAGTCCATAAGTCCCTCCCCTGACCCCGGTAACATGTCCATACGTCCCTCCCCTGACCCCCGGTAACATGTCCATACGTCCCTCCCCTGACCCCGGTAACAAGTCCATACGTCCCTCCCCTGACCCCCGTAACAAGTCCATACGTCCCTCCCCTGACCCCCGTAACAAGTCCATACGTCCCTCCCCTGACCCCCGTAACAAGTCCATACGTCCCTCCCCTGACCCCGGTAACATGTCCATACGTCCCTCCCCTGACCCCCGGTAACATGTCCATACGTCCCTCCCCTGACCCCGTAACATGTCCATACGTCCCTCCCCTGACCCCCGTAACATAGCTGCATGTCAGATGAACAAGTCCAATACATGATGCGTATGACCCTATGACCCCCCCTCTCCCCTCCCCTCCCATGTCTTCCCAAAACGTACTGTACGTCTAGCCCAAGTCCATACATGATGCGTATGACCTTATTGGGATATTATGTCTTGGTGATTTTGCCCAGCCACACACACACACACACGCACGCACACACGCACACGCACACACACACACACAAAAAAAATACAAAATATCCCTCAATCTACACACAATACCCCATAATGACAAAGCAAAAACAGATTTGTAGAAATGTTTGCTAAAAAAATTATTATAAAAAAAATGATTATTCAGATCCTTTACTCAATACTTTGTTGAAGCACCTTTAGCATTGATTACAGCCTTGAGTCTTCTTGGGTAAAATGCTACTAGCTTGGCACACCTGTATTTGGGGAGTTTCTCCCGTTCTTCTCTGCAAATCCTCTCAAGCTCTGTCAGGTTGGATGGGGAGCGTCGCTGTACAGCTATTTTCAGGTCTCTCCAGAGATGTTCTCTCGTGTTTAAGTCCAAGCTCTGGCTGGGCCACACAAGGACATTCAGAGACGTGTCCCGAAGCAACTTCTTTTCTTGGCTGTGTGCTTAGGGTTGTTGTCCTGTTGGAAGGTGAACCTTCACTCCAGTCTGAGGTCCTGAGTGCTCTGGAGCAGGTTTTCATCTCTCTGTACTTTTTCACCGTTCACCTTTCCCTCGATCCTGACTAGTCTCCCAGTCACTGCCGTTGAAAAACATCCCCTCAGCATGATGCTGCTTCACCGTAGGGATAGGGCCAGGTTTCCTTCAGATGTGACGCTTAGCATTCAGGCCAAAGAGTTTAATCTTACTTTCATCAGACCAGAGAATCTTGTTTCTCATGGTCTGAGAGTCCTTTAGGTGCATTTTGTGCAAACTCCAAGTGGTCTGTCCTGTGCCTTTTACTGAGGAGTGGCCTGATTGGTGGAGTGCTGCAGAGATGGTTGTCCTTCTGGAAGGTTCTACCATCTCCACAGAGGAACTCTGGAGCTCTGTCAGAGTGACCATCGGGTTCTTGGTCACCTCCCTGACAAAAGCCCTTCTCCCCCGATTGCTCAGTTTTGCACAGGCGGACAGCTCTAGGAAAAGCCTTGGTGGTTTCAAACTTCTTCTATTTAACAGTGATGGAGGCCACTGTGTTCTTGGGGATCTTCAATGCTGCAGAAATGTTTTAGTACCCGTTGCCAGATCTGGGCCTTGACACAATCCTGCCTCGCAGCTCTACTGAGAATTCCTTCGACCTCATGGCTTGTTTTTTTGCTCTGACATGCACTGTCAACTGTGGGACCTTATATAGACAGGTGTGTGCCTTTCCAAATCATGTCCAATCAATTGAATTTACCACAGGTGGACTCCAATCAAGTTGTAGAAACATCTCAAGGATGATCAATGGAAACAGGATGCACCTGAGCTCAATTTCGAGTCTCATAGCAAAGGGTCTGAAAATGTATGTAAATCAGTTGTATTTCAGTTTTTTTATTTGTAATAAATTAAAAAGAGTTTTCACTTTGTGAAAATTATTATGGGGTATTGTAATGTCATTATGGGGTATTGTGATGTCATTATGGGGTATTGTGATGTCATTATGGGGTATTGTGATGTCATTATGGGGTATTGTGTGTAGATTGATGAGGAAAACATTTATTTAATCAATTTTAGAATAAAGCTGTAGAGACCATACAGTTAGCAGAATATGCTTCAATTTCATTGTGTAAGTTTATCTGTGCAAAGAAATTACGATTTGAGACTGGTAGGGAGCCTAAAAACATTGATGTCACTGACATATGAAATTATCAACATAATCGACCAAATTGACATAAAAAGAAGATAAACAAAGAACCTTCTTCAAAAAAATAAATCAACACACTGAAAAATAATGATGTGTTTTTTTATTTCATTTTTTTTCACTATTTATTGTACAAGTCTGACTCTGAACTGGTCAGAACTGGTCTGAACTGGTCAGGAAAAAAATACACAGAAATCCTTAGACAACAAACCAGTTGAAACGATCACTGAAGGGAACAAACACCTTGTTTGTTTTAAATTAAATAACTATACGCACAAAATGTATGTTGTTCAAACCAAACACACACTGTTCCCGTGTCACAAAACAGCATTAGTGGCCTGTTTGTTGTGTTAATGATTCTGTTATAAAGGATTACTGCTGGGTCGTATTCATTAGAGCATGCAACGGAAAACGTTTCAAAACATTTTACAACGGAAACAAAAATGTGGTTTTATCATTGGACAATGTGAAGTCCCTCCACGTTTCACTCTGTCTACTTCCGTTTGCTTCCTAATGAACACGACCCTGTTGTTTGGTCCATGATGGACACCATAGTTTCCTCCCATTGTGCTCAGTGAGTTCCATTGGCAGCCATTGGTCCAGCTGGGTTCTGTCAGGAAGCACATCGACATCAGTAGGCAGTGTTTTTGCAGTTGTTTTCATAAAAAAATGTTGGTCCCTTAATAACCACTGGATAACAATAACTAGTGTATTTAATATTACAAAGGATGTAAATTGGTTGATAACACTTTACTTAAAGTCTGCAGGTATAATGCAGTATGACGTGGTTATACAGCAATGTCTTATCATCTCATTGTGACCAAATAAGTCATTTAGAGTGGGTTGTACATATTACACATATAGAAACATAAGATATTATAAGCCTTATAATTAGACATTATAAAAGTGCATATCTGCTTATAAAGAAGTAATAAAGTATTATCCCTGCAGACAGTAGGCGAAGTATTACCAAATATATGTTTTTACAACCAAATGACTAGTACTTTTTTTTAATTATTACTTTTTTGTATGTTATTCACCTTTGAATATCTATACATGTTGAGTTTGTTATACTGCCTTGCCTGCCTGTTATTATTTGTTTTGAATGCGACCCTGACAGTGGAACAGGTTGCTTTCAGAAGCTCGTCTATTATTACTGACCATCGACGTGACTGACAGCTGAACGACCACACTGACTGGTCATCGATGCTGGTGAAGACAACGTGGACGATTCAATAAAAACAGAGGCACTTTTTCACTACGATGAGCGACAATATTCTGGCTATGATTTAAGGTTAGGTTGGTTTTTACCTATTAAGTGCCCTCAAATGCTAAAAGTTTTGAAAAAAAAATAACATTAAAATGATGTGCGTTGCACATGATTGCCTGTTGAAAATGTAGGGTGACTGTAGCTAATTTGGTATTTTCATCCTACAGTCATGACATTGAATAAGATGTACTCGATGTTACTCAACTGCAATCTTATGTTGATACTTGATATGCATAAATGTGTGTGGCATTTTCGATCAGGAAGGTAGCCCTAAAGGGGGATTTGCTTAACCAGCAGATCTGGTCGTTGTAATGCCTTGGCTTAGTGATCAACAGAAGAGGAATTTGTGGTGTGTTTTTATTAATAATGATATTGAATGTGGTTGTGTTTGGTCTCGTCTGTGGATATACAGTATTTCATATATTGTGTTTGGTCTCCTATGTGGATATACAGTATTTCATATATTGTGTTTGGTCTCCTATGTGGATATACAGTATTTCATATATTGTGTTTGGTCTCTTATATACAGTATTTAGTTCCTAACTTTGATATATTCAATTCTAATGAAAGGAATGCTAAAGTTCACAGGCGTAACCAGTGCAAAAGGCTATTATTGTTGTTAATAATATTTTCATTATTGTTATTGTTATTATTAATATTATCCTCATTGTTATTATTGTTATTATTAATTGTATTATTATTATCATTATCATTATTGTTATTATTAATTGTATTATTATTATAATTATCGTTATCGTTATTGTTATTATTCATATTATCCCCATTATCATTATTATTGTTATTATTAATAGTCTTATTATTATCATTAGCGGTATTGTTATTATTTATATGATTATTATCATCATTATCATTATTGTTATTATTAATATTAATATTATCCCCATTATTATTATGGTCATTATTAATATTATGCTTAACATTATCATTAGTGTTATTGATATTATTAATATTATTATCATTATCATTGTTATTATTAGCATTATTGTTCATTGTTATTATTAATGTTATCATTATCATTATTGTTATTATTGATATTACTATTATCATTATTATTAATATTATCATTATTGTTATTATTAATATTATCCACATTATTATTATGGTCATTGTTAATATTATTATCAACATTATTATTGTTATTATTAATATTATAATTATTATCATTAGCGTTATTGTTATTATTGATATTATTATTATCATTATTGTTATTGCTATTATTAATATTAATATCATTATCATTGTTATTATTAGCATTATTGTTAATTGCTATTATTAATGTTATCATTATCATTATTGTTATTATTAATATTATCATTATTATTAATATTATTATTATCATTATTGTTAATAATTTTTGTTAATAATATTATCCTCATATTATCCTCATTTTGGGAGGCAGCGTAGACTAGTGGTTAGAGCGTTGGACTAGTAACCACAAGGTTGCAAGATCGAATCTGACAAGGTACAAAATCTGTCATTCTGCCCGTGACCATCATTGAAAATAAGAATCTTTTCTTAACTGACTTGCCTAGGTAAATAAATATGAAGACTTGCTGATAATTTTTTGGGGAAGGGGTGATAGAAATAGAATCTCATTAAAGAATCTCATTCTAGAATCTCATTCTAGTTCTATGGATATATAAAGAATCTCATTCTAGAATCTCATTAAAGAATCTCATTCTAGAATCTCATTCGATTTTATGGATATAAAAAGAATCTCATTCTAGAATCTCATTAAAGAATCTCATTCTAGAATCTCATTCGATTTTATGGATATAAAAATAATCTCATTCTAGAATTTCATTCTAGTTCTATGGATATAAAAATAATCTCATTCTAGTTCTATGGATATAAAAATAATCTCATTCTAGTTCTATGGATATAAGTAATCGAAGTAAACACGTTTTTTTTTAAACAGAAGCAGCACAGAAGCAGCACACAAATATTTGATAATCACTCCCAAAAACATTTGAGAGTACTAGCAGTAGTACACAACTTCTGCACACAAAAGCGTATATACAGGCACATACACACCAAAAAATAGGCACAGAGCATTACAGCACATTACAGCACAATAACCAGTCACAGATACTGAGCTACATGAGGCTTGACAACAACACTCCCTCTGTGCTACACCGATGCTGAGTTAGGATGTGTCTTAAAACCAAATGGCACCCTATTCCCTATGTAGTGCACTGCTTTTGACCGAGGGCCTGCATACAATAGGTGGGAATAATCCTGTTCAAAAGTAGTGCCCTACATAGGGAATGAGGTGCCAGTGTAACACCCATTTGTTAAAAACTGCAAATTTTATACACACAACAAACAAGGCTACTGTATTATCAGATGGGGGGCTGGTGTTGAGGTGAGGGGGTCTTATTATGGGACAGACATATTGTGGTGGGAACACCATGGTTCATTACACAAACTGAGTCTGATGCTGCTGGTCTGCTCCGAGGCTGTCGCTGTGTAGTCTCTACAAACATATCAAAAACAAAACAACACAGACAATTATTACAACAAATGACATCTTTGTGATGGAGATGGTTGATAGGTAGACTAGGATATCTCTACTAAAACAGTGTAGAGTACAGGTGGACTAGGATATCTCTACTAGAACAGTGCAGAGGACAGGTGGACTAGGATATCTCTACTAAAACAGTGTAGAGGACAGGTGGACAATAATATTTATACTAGAACAGTGTAGAGGACAGGTAGACTAGGATATCTCTACTAGAACAGTGTAGAGGACAGGTGGACTAGGATATCTCTACTAGAACAGTGTAGAGGACATGTGGACTAGGATATCTCTACTAGAACAGTGTAGAGGACAGGTGGACTATGATATTTCTACTAGAACAGTGTAGAGGACAGGTAGACTAGGATATCTCTACTAAAACAGTGTAGAGGACAGGTGACCTAGGATATCTCTACTAGAACAGTGTAGAGGACAGGTAGACTAGGATATCTCTACTAGAACAGTGTAGAGGACAGGTCTAGGATATCTCTACTAGAACAGTGTAGAGGACAGGTGGACTAGGATATCTCTACTAGAACATTGTAGAGGACAGGTAGACTAGGATA
Organism: Oncorhynchus clarkii lewisi; assembly: GCF_045791955.1. Classification (NCBI taxonomy): domain Eukaryota; kingdom Metazoa; phylum Chordata; class Actinopteri; order Salmoniformes; family Salmonidae; genus Oncorhynchus; species Oncorhynchus clarkii. Next base: position 5,905,585 of record NC_092150.1, read on the forward strand.
TCTCTACTAGAACAGTGTAGAGGACAGGTAGACTAGGATATCTCTACTAGAACAGTGTAGAGGACAGGTGGACAAGGATATCTCTACTAGAACAGTGTAGAGGACAGGTGGACTAGGATATCTCTACTAGAACAGTGTAGAGGACAGGTGGACTATGATATTTCTACTAGAACAGTGTAGAGGACAGGTAGACTAGGATATCTCTACTAAAACAGTGTAGAGGACAGGTGACCTAGGATATCTCTACTAGAACAGTGTAGAGGACAGGTAGACTAGGATATCTCTACTAGAACAGTGTATGGGGGCGGGTGGACTAGGATATCTCTACTAGAGCAGTGTAGAGGACAGGTAGACTAGGATATCTCTACTAGAACAGTGTAGAGGACATGTGGGCTAGGATATCTCCACTAGAACAGTGTAGAGGACAGGTGGACTAGGATATCTCTACTAGAACAGTGTAGAGGACAGGTAGACTAGGATATCTCTACTAGAACAGTGTAGAGGACAGGTCTAGGATATCTCTACTAGAACAGTGTAGAGGACAGGTGGACTAGGATATCTCTACTAGAACATTGTAGAGGACAGGTAGACTAGGATATCTCTACTAGAACAGTGTAGAGGACAGGTAGACTAGGATATCTCTACTAGAACAGTGTAGAGGACAGGTGGACAAGGATATCTCTACTAGAACAGTGTAGAGGACAGGTGGACTAGGATATCTCTACTAGAACAGTGTAGAGGACAGGTGTACTAGGATATCTCTACTAGAACAGTGTAGAGGACAGGTAGACTAGGATAGCTCTACTAGAACAGTGTAGAGGACATGTGGACTAGGATATCTCTACTAGAACAGTGTAGAGGACAGGTGAGCTAGGATATCTCTACTAGAACAGTGTAGAGGACAGGTGGATTAGGATATCTCTACTAGAACAGTGTAGAGGACAGGTAGACTAGGATATCTCTACTAGAACAGTGTAGAGGACAGGTAGACTAGGATATCTCTACTAGAACAGTGTAGAGGACAGGTGGACTAGGATATCTCTACTAGAACAGTGTAGAGGACAGGTGGACTAGGATATCTCTACTAGAACAGTGTAGAGGACAGGTAGATTAGGATATCTCTACTAGAACAGTGTAGAGGACAGGTGGACTAGGATATCTCTACTAGAACAGTGTAGAGGACATGTGGACTAGGATATCTCTACTAGAACAGTGTAGAGGACAGGTGGACTAGGATATCTCTACTAGAACAGTGTATAGGGGCGGGTGGACTAGGATATCTCTACTAGAACAGTGTAGAGGACAGGTGGACTATGATATTTCTACTAGAACAGTGTAGAGGACAGGTAGACTAGGATATCTCTACTAAAACAGTGTAGAGGACAGATGACCTAGGATATCTCTACTAGAACAGTGTAGAGGACAGGTAGACTAGGATATCTCTACTAGAACAGTGTATGGGGGCGGGTGGACTAGGATATCTCTACTAGAACAGTGTAGAGGACAGGTAGACTAGGATATCTCTACTAGAACAGTGTAGAGGACAGGTGGACTAGGATATCTCTACTAGAACAGTGTAGAGGACAGGTGGACTAGGATATCTCTACTAGAACAGTGTAGAGGACAGGTGGACTAGGATATCTCTACTAGAACAGTGTAGAGGACAGGTGGACTAGGATATCTCTACTAGAACAGTGTAGAGGACAGGTAGATTAGGATATCTCTATTAGAACAGTGTAGAGGACAGGTGTACTAGGATATCTCTACTAGAACAGTGTAGAGGACAGGTAGACTAGGATATCTCTACTAGAACAGTGTAGAGGACAGGTAGACTAGGATATCTCTACTAGAACAGTGTAGAGGACAGGTAGACTAGGATATCTCTACTAGAACAGTGTAGAGGACAGGTGGACTAGGATATCTCTACTAGAACAGTGTAGAGGACAGGTGGACTAGGATATCTCTACTAGAACAGTGTAGAGGACAGGTAGACTAGGATATCTCTACTAGAACAGTGTAGAGGACAGGTCTAGGATATCTCTACTAGAACAGTGTAGAGGACAGGTGGACTAGGATATCTCTACTAGAACAGTGTAGAGGACAGGTGGACTAGGATATCTCTACTAGAACAGTGTAGAGGACAGGTGGACTAGGATATCTCTACTAGAACAGTGTAGAGGACAGGTGGACTAGGATATCTCTACTAGAACAGTGTAGAGGACAGGTGGACTAGGATATCTCTACTAGAACAGTGTAGAGGACAGGTGGACTAGGATATCTCTACTAGAACAGTGTAGAGGACAGGTAGACTAGGATATCTCTACTAGAACAGTTTAGAGGACAGGTAGACTAGGATATCTCTACTAGAACAGTGTAGAGGACAGGTGGACTAGGATATCTCTACTAGAACAGTGTAGAGGACAGGTGGACTAGGATATCTCTACTAGAACAGTGTAGAGGACAGGTAGACTAGGATATCTCTACTAGAACAGTGTAGAGGACAGGTGGACTAGGATATCTCTACTAGAACAGTGTAGAGGACAGGTGAACTAGGATATATCTACTAGAACAGTGTAGAGGACAGGTAGACTAGGATATCTCTACTAGAACAGTGTAGAGGACAGGTGGACTAGGATATCTCTACTAGAACAGTGTAGAGGACAGGTAGACTAGGATATCTCTACTAGAACAGTGTAGAGGACAGGTAGACTAGGATATCTCTACTAGAACAGTGTAGAGGACAGGTGGACTACGATATCTCTACTAGAACAGTGTAGAGGACAGGTAGACTAGGATATCTCTACTAGAACAGTGTAGAGGACAGGTGGACTAGGATATCTCTACTAGAACATTGTAGAGGACAGGTAGACTAGGATATCTCTACTAGAACAGTGTAGAGGACAGGTAGACTAGGATATCTCTACTAGAACAGTGTAGAGGACAGGTGGACTAGGATATCTCTACTAGAACAGTGTAGAGGACAGGTGGACTAGGATATCTCTACAAGAACAGTGTAGAGGACAGGTAGATTACGAAATCTCTACTAGAACAGTGTAGAGGACAGGTGGACTATGATATCTCTACTAGAACAGTGTAGAGGACAGGTAGACTAGGATATCTCTACTAGAACAGTGTATGGCGGCGGGTGGACTAGGATATCTCTACTAGAACAGTGTAGAAGACAGGTAGACTAGGATATCTCTACTAGAACAGTGTAGAGGACAGGTAGACTAGGATATCTCTACTAGAACAGTGTAGAGGACAGGTAGACTAGGATATCTCTACTAGAACAGTGTAGAGGACAGGTAGAATAGGATATCTCTACTAGAACAGTGTAGAGGACAGGTAGACTAGAATATCTCTACTAGAACAGTGTAGAGGACAGGTAGACTAGGATATCTCTACTAGAACAGCGTAGAGGACAGGTGGACTAGGATATCTCTACTAGAACAGTGTAGAGGACAGGTGGACTATGATATCTCTACTAGAACAGTGTAGAGGACAGGTAGATTAGGATATCTCTATTAGAACAGTGTAGAGGACAGGTGTACTAGGATATCTCTACTAGAACAGTGTAGAGGACAGGCAGACTAGGATATCTCTACTAGAACAGTGTAGAGGACAGGTGGACTAGGATATCTCTACTAGAACAGTGTAGAGGACAGGTGAACTAGGATATATCTACTAGAACAGTGTAGAGGACAGGTAGACTAGGATATCTCTACTAGAACAGTGTAGAGGACAGGTGGCCTAGGATATCTCTACTAGAACAGTGTAGAGGACAGGTAGACTAGGATATCTCTACTAGAACAGTGTAGAGGACAGGTGGACTAGGATATCTCTACTAGAACAGTGTAGAGGACAGGTGAACTAGGATATATCTACTAGAACAGTGTAGAGGACAGGTAGACTAGGATATCTCTACTAGAACAGTGTAGAGGACAGGTGGACTAGGATATCTCTACTAGAACAGTGTAGAGGACAGGTAGACTAGGATATCTCTACTAGAACAGTGTAGAGGACAGGTGGACTAGGATATCTCTACTAGAACAGTGTAGAGGACAGGTGAACTAGGATATATCTACTAGAACAGTGTAGAGGACAGGTAGACTAGGATATCTCTACTAGAACAGTGTAGAGGACAGGTGGACTAGGATATCTCTACTAGAACAGTGTAGAGGACAGGTAGACTAGGATATCTCTACTAGAACAGTGTAGAGGACAGGTAGACTAGGATATCTCTACTAGAACAGTGCAGAGGACAGGTAGACTAGGATATCTCTACTAGAACAGTGTAGAGGACAGGTGAACTAGGATATCTCTACTAGAACATTGTAGAGGACAGGTAGACTAGGATATCTCTACTAGAACAGTGTAGAGGACAGGTAGACTATGATATCTCTACTAGAACAGTGTAGAGGACAGGTGGACTAGGATATCTCTACTAGAACAGTGTAGAGGACAGGTAGACTAGGATATCTCTACTAGAACAGTGTAGAGGACAGGTGGACTAGGATATCTCTACTAGAACAGTGTAGAGGACAGGTAGACTAGGATATCTCTACTAGAACAGTGTAGAGGACAGGTGGACTAGGATATCTCTACTAGAACATTGTAGAGGACAGGTAGACTAGGATATCTCTACTAGAACAGTGTAGAGGACAGGTAGACTAGGATATCTCTACTAGAACAGTGTAGAGGACAGGTGGACTAGGATATCTCTACTAGAACAGTGTAGAGGACAGGTGGACTAGGATATCTCTACTAGAACAGTGTAGAGGACAGGTAGACTAGGATATCTCTACTAGAACAGTGTAGAGGACAGGTCTAGGATATCTCTACTAGAACAGTGTAGAGGACAGGTGGACTAGGATATCTCTACTAGAACAGTGTAGAGGACAGGTGGACTAGGATATCTCTACTAGAACAGTGTAGAGGACAGGTGGACTAGGATATCTCTACTAGAACAGTGTAGAGGACAGGTGGACTAGGATATCTCTACTAGAACAGTGTAGAGGACAGGTGGACTAGGATATCTCTACTAGAACAGTGTAGAGGACAGGTGGACTAGGATATCTCTACTAGAACAGTGTAGAGGACAGGTAGACTAGGATATCTCTACTAGAACAGTTTAGAGGACAGGTAGACAAGGATATCTCTACTAGAACAGTGTAGAGGACAGGTGGACTAGGATATCTCTACTAGAACAGTGTAGAGGACAGGTGGACTAGGATATCTCTACTAGAACAGTGTAGAGGACAGGTAGACTAGGATATCTCTACTAGAACAGTGTAGAGGACAGGTGGACTAGGATATCTCTACTAGAACAGTGTAGAGGACAGGTGAACTAGGATATATCTACTAGAACAGTGTAGAGGACAGGTAGACTAGGATATCTCTACTAGAACAGTGTAGAGGACAGGTGGACTAGGATATCTCTACTAGAACAGTGTAGAGGACAGGTAGACTAGGATATCTCTACTAGAACAGTGTAGAGGACAGGTAGACTAGGATATCTCTACTAGAACAGTGTAGAGGACAGGTAGACTAGGATATCTCTACTAGAACAGTGTAGAGGACAGGTGGACTACGATATCTCTACTAGAACAGTGTAGAGGACAGGTAGACTAGGATATCTCTACTAGAACAGTGTAGAGGACAGGTGGACTAGGATATCTCTACTAGAACATTGTAGAGGACAGGTAGACTAGGATATCTCTACTAGAACAGTGTAGAGGACAGGTAGACTAGGATATCTCTACTAGAACAGTGTAGAGGACAGGTGGACTAGGATATCTCTACTAGAACAGTGTAGAGGACAGGTGGACTAGGATATCTCTACAAGAACAGTGTAGAGGACAGGTAGATTAGGAAATCTCTACTAGAACAGTGTAGAGGACAGGTGGACTATGATATCTCTACTAGAACAGTGTAGAGGACAGGTAGACTAGGATATCTCTACTAGAACAGTGTATGGCGGCGGGTGGACTAGGATATCTCTACTAGAACAGTGTAGAGGACAGGTAGACTAGGATATCTCTACTAGAACAGTGTAGAGGACAGGTAGACTAGGATATCTCTACTGGAACAGTGTAGAGGACAGGTAGACTAGGATATCTCTACTAGAACAGTGTAGAGGACAGGTAGAATAGGATATCTCTACTAGAACAGTGTAGAGGACAGGTAGACTAGAATATCTCTACTAGAACAGTGTAGAGGACAGGTAGACTAGGATATCTCTACTAGAACAGCGTAGAGGACAGGTGGACTAGGATATCTCTACTAGAACAGTGTAGAGGACAGGTGGACTATGATATCTCTACTAGAACAGTGTAGAGGACAGGTAGATTAGGATATCTCTATTAGAACAGTGTAGAGGACAGGTGTACTAGGATATCTCTACTAGAACAGTGTAGAGGACAGGCAGACTAGGATATCTCTACTAGAACAGTGTAGAGGACAGGTGGACTAGGATATCTCTACTAGAACAGTGTAGAGGACAGGTGAACTAGGATATATCTACTAGAACAGTGTAGAGGACAGGTAGACTAGGATATCTCTACTAGAACAGTGTAGAGGACAGGTGGCCTAGGATATCTCTACTAGAACAGTGTAGAGGACAGGTAGACTAGGATATCTCTACTAGAACAGTGTAGAGGACAGGTGGACTAGGATATCTCTACTAGAACAGTGTAGAGGACAGGTGAACTAGGATATATCTACTAGAACAGTGTAGAGGACAGGTAGACTAGGATATCTCTACTAGAACAGTGTAGAGGACAGGTGGACTAGGATATCTCTACTAGAACAGTGTAGAGGACAGGTAGACTAGGATATCTCTACTAGAACAGTGTAGAGGACAGGTGGACTAGGATATCTCTACTAGAACAGTGTAGAGGACAGGTGAACTAGGATATATCTACTAGAACAGTGTAGAGGACAGGTAGACTAGGATATCTCTACTAGAACAGTGTAGAGGACAGGTGGACTAGGATATCTCTACTAGAACAGTGTAGAGGACAGGTAGACTAGGATATCTCTACTAGAACAGTGTAGAGGACAGGTAGACTAGGATATCTCTACTAGAACAGTGCAGAGGACAGGTAGACTAGGATATCTCTACTAGAACAGTGTAGAGGACAGGTGAACTAGGATATCTCTACTAGAACATTGTAGAGGACAGGTAGACTAGGATATCTCTACTAGAACAGTGTAGAGGACAGGTAGACTAGGATATCTCTACTAGAACAGTGTAGAGGACAGGTGGACTAGGATATCTCTACTAGAACAGTGTAGAGGACAGGTGGACTAGGATATCTCTACTAGAACAGTGTAGAGGACAGGTAGATTAGGAAATCTCTACTAGAACAGTGTAGAGGACAGGTGGACTATGATATCTCTACTAGAACAGTGTAGAGGACAGGTAGACTAGGATATCTCTATTAGAACAGTGTATGGCGGCGGGTGGACTAGGATATCTCTACTAGAACAGTGTAGAGGACAGGTAGACTAGGATATCTCTACTAGAACAGTGTAGAGGACAGGTAGACTAGGATATCTCTACTAGAACAGTGTAGAGGACAGGTAGACTAGGATATCTCTACTAGAACAGTGTAGAGGACAGGTAGACTAGGATATCTCTACTAGAACAGTGTAGAGGACAGGTGGACTATGAAATCACTACTAGAACAGTGTAGAGGACACGTGGACTACGATATCTCTACTAGAACAGTGTAGAGGACAGGTAGACTAGGATATCTCTACTAGAACAGTGTAGAGGACAGGTAGAATAGGATATCTCTACTAGCACAGTGTAGAGGACAGGTAGACTAGAATATCTCTACTAGAACAGTGTAGAGGACAGGTAGACTAGAATATCTCTACTAGAACAGCGTAGAGGACAGGTGGACTAGGATATCTCTACTAGAACAGTGTAGAGGACAGGTGGACTATGATATCTCTACTAGAACAGTGTAGAGGACAGGTAGATTAGGATATCTCTATTAGAACAGTGTAGAGGACAGGTGTACTAGGATATCTCTACTAGAACAGTGTAGAGGACAGGTAGACTAGGATATCTCTACTAGAACAGTGTAGAGGACAGGTAGACTAGGATATCTTTACTAGAACAGTGTAGAGGACAGGTAGACTAGGATATCTCTACTAGAACAGTGTAGAGGACAGGTCTAGGATATCTCTACTAGAACAGTGTAGAGGACAGGTGGACTAGGATATCTCTACTAGAACAGTGTAGAGGACAGGTAGACTAGGATATCTCTACTAGAACAGTGTAGAGGACAGGTCTAGGATATCTCTACTAGAACAGTGTAGAGGACAGGTGGACTAGGATATCTCTACTAGAACAGTGTAGAGGACAGGTAGACTAGGATATCTCTACTAGAACAGTGTAGAGGACAGGTGGACTAGGATATCTCTAATAGAACAGTGTAGAGGACAGGTAGACTAGGATATCTCTACTAGAACAGTTTAGAGGACAGGTAGACTAGGATATCTCTACTAGAACAGTGTAGAGGACAGGTAGACTAGGATATCTCTACTAGAACAGTGTAGAGGACAGGTGGACTAGGATATCTCTACTAGAACAGTGTAGAGGACAGGTAGACTAGGATATCTCTACTAGAACAGTGTAGAGGACAGGTGGACTAGGATATCTCTACTAGAACAGTGTAGAGGACAGGTGAACTAGGATATATCTACTAGAACAGTGTAGAGGACAGGTAGACTAGGATATCTCTACTAGAACAGTGTAGAGGACAGGTGGACTAGGATATCTCTACTAGAACAGTGTAGAGGACAGGTAGACTAGGATATCTCTACTAGAACAGTGTAGAGGACAGGTAGACTAGGATATCTCTACTAGAACAGTGTAGAGGACAGGTGACCTAGGATATCTCTACTAGAACAGTGTAGAGGACAGGTGGACTAGGATATCTCTACTAGAACAGTGTAGAGGACAGGTGGACTAGGATATCTCTACTAGAACAGTGTAGAGGACAGGTGGACTAGGATATCTATACTAGAACAGTGTAGAGAACAGGTGGACTATGATATCTCTACTAGAACAGTGTAGAGGACAGGTAGACTAGGATATCTCTACTAGAACAGTGTAGAGGACAGGTAGACTAGGATATCTCTACTAGAACAGTGTAGAGGACAGGTAGACTAGGATATCTCTACTAGAACAGTGTAGAGGACAGGTAGACTAGGATATCTCTACTAGAACAGTGTAGAGGACAGGTAGACTAGGATATCTCTACTAGAACAGTGTAGAGGACAGGTAGACTAGGATATCTCTACTAGAACAGTGTAGAGGACAGGTAGACTAGGATATCTCTACTAGAACAGTGTAGAGGACAGGTAGACTAGGATATCTCTACTAGAACAGTGTAGAGGACAGGTAGACTAGGATATCTCTACTAGAAAAGTGTAGAGGACAGGTGGACTAGGATATCTCTACTAGAACAGTGTAGAGGACAGGTGGACTAGGATATCTCTACTAGAACAGTGTAGAGGACAGGTAGACTAGGATATCTCTACTAGAACAGTGTAGAGGACATGTGGACTAGGATATCTCTACTAGAACAGTGTAGAGGACAGGTGGACTAGGATATCTCTACTAGAACAGTGTAGAGGACAGGTGGACTAGGATATCTCTACTAGAACAGTGTAGAGGACAGGTAGATTAGGATATCTCTATTAGAACAGTGTAGAGGACAGGTGTACTAGGATATCTCTACTAGAACAGTGTAGAGGACAGGTAGACTAGGATATCTCTACTAGAACAGTGTAGAGGACAGGTAGACTAGGATATCTCTACTAGAACAGTGTAGAGGACAGGTAGACTAGGATATCTCTACTAGAACAGTGTAGAGGACAGGTCTAGGATATCTCTACTAGAACAGTGTAGAGGACAGGTGGACTAGGATATCTCTACTAGAACAGTGTAGAGGACAGGTAGACTAGGATATCTCTACTAGAACAGTGTAGAGGACAGGTCTAGGATATCTCTACTAGAACAGTGTAGAGGACAGGTGGACTAGGATATCTCTACTAGAACAGTGTAGAGGACAGGTAGACTAGGATATCTCTACTAGAACAGTGTAGAGGACAGGTGGACTAGGATATCTCTACTAGAACAGTGTAGAGGACAGGTAGACTAGGATATCTCTACTAGAACAGTTTAGAGGACAGGTAGACTAGGATATCTCTACTAGAACAGTGTAGAGGACAGGTGGACTAGGATATCTCTACTAGAACAGTGTAGAGGACAGGTGGACTAGGATATCTCTACTAGAACAGTGTAGAGGACAGGTAGACTAGGATATCTCTACTAGAACAGTGTAGAGGACAGGTGGACTAGGATATCTCTACTAGAACAGTGTAGAGGACAGGTAGACTAGGATATCTCTACCAGAACAGTGTAGAGGACAGGTAGACTAGGATATCTCTACTAGAACTGTGTATGGCGGCGGGTGGTGGAATGACAGTAAATAAAATGCGCTCTGCTTGTCATCATGGTAAAGGTGTCAGTTTGACCATGTATCTCCCATGCTTAGAATCAAGGCAAAGGCATCAGACGGAGATGTACTGTTTGTTTCCTAAAGGTTAAAGATTGTTGAGAATGTCGATACTCATGCCCACATCATGCTGTTGTTGTGTCAGAGGTTCAGTCAGTAGTTCCCATGCTTTGTTTGGACATTGTGTCATGCTCTCCCATAGTCCCAAGTCATGGAAGCACTCTTTGAACCCCACACACCCATGAACCATAGGCTATACAACGGACTAGCTATATGCTAACGGAAAAAGTTACAAACATGAATGCATGTTTTGTCTGTTAAATAAAAAACAGAGTCTAAAACACTGTTGTATTACAAAATTTATTTCATGCAATGATTTATTTTTATTTACATTTTTTATTTGAATACTGTTCTTTTGCATAATGTAAAATAAATACATGCTCCTTTCCCCCAACACCCCCCCAAAAAAAACATACTGTACTGTACTGGACCCTTATATAAATTGCATTACGTACGAACATATAGTTCCACCTGTATCTCTTTTGATATTTAATCTTCACAAAGGGTTTTAACAGTTAACATCAAGCACCACCACAGAAGAAGAGATCAGACAAAAGGAAATGGAAAACCTTGCCCAAATAAAGCAGGATATATATTTTATTAGGATTTAATTTGTCTGATAAATAAGTCAACTCGAGACTTGATAAAGTGCTTTTTCTCTATGTTTTACTGCCTAAGTACACGATGTAAACGATATATCATCATGTCATGTATCATTATGTATTGTTAAACTCCAAAACAGTTCATATTATCTCACTAGTAAATCTTAATGAAGTCTGGTATATTAATTTAAGTGTTACTCTTTTGAAAGTAGGTTCCTATATAAAAAATGATTTCCTAAAACCACACAGTAAGTAAACAATACATGAATTTGGGAAAGGCAAAACATGGCAGCTACATGAATAGTTCTGCTATGAGTCTCTTGCTATAGAATAAGCTGCTTCAGAATGTGCATAATAGACGGAAGGAGAAGCTTTTGAAAGAACGCAACATGTTTTTCTCACGTGTGACACAGTTAGCTTCTCGTTGAACATAATCTCATGCAACACATGCAAATGAAACCGAAGTTTAGTTTCTGTTGACAAAAACGTATCATCATCACTAGTCTCAGAAAAAATTGTCATTCTAGAATCATCATCATTCTAGAATCATCATTCTAGAATCATCATCATTCTAGAATCATCATCATTCTAGATCTCTTCATCATTCCAGAATCATCATCATTCTAGATCTCTTCATCATTCTAGAATCATCATCATTCTAAATATCTTGCTCATTCTAGAATCATCATCATTCTAAATCTCTTCATCATTCTAGAATCATCATCATTCTAGATCTCTTCATCATTCTAGAATCATCATCATTCTAAATCTCTTGCTCATTCTAGAATCATCATCAGATCTCTACTCATTCCAGATGTGAAATCTATACTGCCACTCTCAGAGATATAAAGTCTTTGTCTCATCATACACATCCTGTATTCGGAATTCTTCACTTTGCAACAAGGAAATACTTAATGGGAGATACTCAACAACCCATTGCGTCCCAAATGGCACCCTATTCCCTATAAAGTGCACAACATTTGACCAGGGCCCATAGGGAATAGGGTGCCAATAGTGCACTATGTAGGGAATAGGGTGTCATTTGGGACACCAGCAAACAGCAGGCAGCTGTTCGCTCCCAATAAGTAAAACCATAGCTTCAGCATCATAAACATTTTAAAGCAGGGGTTAAATACATCTTATGAAATTGTCTTTATTTCACAAGTTTTGTTATAAAAAAGCAGATGAGAAAGTTGTTAATATAGAACGAAAAAAGTATGAGAAATCAAAAACAACAGAGCAACAGGCAATGATAGAAAGGTAGAACAAATATACAATAGGGGATAATATCCTGTAGAATCACATAACAGACTAGTATATCATCAATGCTTTACTGGAGCTATCTCTGCCTCTGAACTAGGCAATCCATGCAAAGAGCCCCGTGTGACAATGTACTGGAGCAGCTGAGACTCCCATGCTAAGACCTTGTCTTGGGAGCAGCTGAGACTCCCATGCTAAGACCTTGTCTTGGGAGCAGCTGAGACTCCCATGCTAAGACCTTGTCTTGGGAGCAGCTGAGACTCCCATGCTAAGACTTTGTCTTGGGAGCAGCTGAGACTCCCATGCTAAGACCTTGTCTTGGGAGCAGCTGAGACTCCCATGCTAAGACTTTGTCTTGGGAGCAGCTGAGACTCCCATGCTAAGACCTTGTCTTGGGAGCAGCTGAGACTCCCATGCTAAGACCTTGTCTTGGGAGCAGTTGTACCATTATTTCAATTTGGAGATAAACTGGAGATGGAGGGGAAAAAATAAAAGAAAAAGGAAAGCAAAAAAGGAATGCGGGAGTAAGGGCAAGAGTAAAACCAAAGAGAGGGGAGAGAGGAGAGAGAGGAGAGAGAGGAGAGAGAGGAGAGAGCAGTAGAGAGAGGGGAGAGCAGTAGAGAGAGAAGAGAGCAGTAGAGAGAGGGGAGAGCAGTAGAGAGAGAAGAGAGCAGTAGAGAGAGAAGAGAGCAGTAGAGAGAGGGGAGAGCAGTAGAGAGAGGGGAGAGAGGAGAGAGAGAAGATAGCAGTAGAGAGAGAAGAGAGCAGTAGAGAGAGGGGAGAGCAGTAGAGAGAGAAGAGAGCAGTAGAGAGAGGGGAGAGAGGAGAGAGAGGAGAGAGCAGTAGAGAGAGAAGAGAGCAGTAGAGAGAGAAGATAGCAGTAGAGAGAGGGGAGAGAGGAGAGAGAGGAGAGAGCAGTAGAGAGAGGGGAGAGCAGTAGAGAGAGAAGAGAGCAGTAGAGAGAGGGGAGAGCAGTAGAGAGAGAAGATAGCAGTAGAGAGAGGAGAGAGCAGTAGAGAGAGGAGAGAGATGAGAGAGAGGAGAGAGAGGAGAGAGAGAAGAGAGCAGTAGAGAGAGAAGAGAGCAGTAGAGAGAGGAGAGAGCAGTAGAGAGAGGAGAGAGCAGTAGAGAGAGAAGAGAGGAGTAGAGAGAGAAGAGAGCAGTAGAGAGAGGAGAGAGCAGAGAGAGAGAAGAGAGCAGTAGAGAGAGGGGAGAGCAGTAGAGAGAGAAGAGAGCAGTAGAGAGAGGGGAGAGCAGTAGAGAGAGGGGAGAGCAGTAGAGAGAGAAGAGAGCAGTAGAGAGAGAAGAGAGCAGTAGAGAGAGGGGAGAGAGGAGAGATAGGAGAGAGCAGTAGAGAGAGGGGAGAGCAGTAGAGAGAGAAGAGAGCAGTAGAGAGAGGGGAGAGCAGTAGAGAGAGGGGAGAGAGGAGAGATAGGAGAGAGCAGTAGAGAGAGGGGAGAGCAGTAGAGAGAGAAGAGAGCAGTAGAGAGAGGGGAGAGCAGTAGAGAGAGAAGAGAGCAGTAGAGAGAGGAGAGAGCAGTAGAGAGGGGAGATAGAGGAGAGAGAGGAGAGAGAGGAGAGAGAGAAGAGAGCAGTAGAGAGAGGGGAGAGCAGTAGAGAGAGAAGAGAGCAGTAGAGAGAGGAGAGAGCAGTAGAGAGAGAAGAGAGGAGTAGAGAGAGAAGAGAGCAGTAGAGAGAGGAGAGAGCAGAGCGAGAGAAGAGAGCAGTAGAGAGAGGGGAGAGCAGTAGAGAGAGAAGAGAGCAGTAGAGAGAGGGGAGAGCAGTAGAGAGAGGAGAGAGCAGAGAGAGAGGAGAGAGCAGTAGAGAGAGGAGAGAGCAGTAGAGAGAGGAGAGAGCAGTAGAGAGGAGAGAGCAGTAGAGAGGAGAGAGCAGTAGAGAGAGGAGAGAGAGGAGAGAGCAGTAGAGAGAGAAGAGAGCAGTAGAGAGAGGAGAGAGCAGTAGAGAGAGGAGAGAGCAGTAGAGAGGAGAGAGAGGGGAGAGCAGTAGAGAGAGGGGAAAGCAGTAGAGAGAGAAGAGAGCAGTGGAGAGAGGAGAGAGCAGTAGAGAGAGGGGAGAGCAGTAGAGGGGAGAGAGAGGGGAGAGCAGTAGAGAAAGGGGAGAGCAGTAGAGAGGAGAGAGCGGAGAGCAGTAGAGAGAGGGGAGAGCAGTAGAGAGAGAAGAGAGCAGTAGAGAGAGGAGAGAGCAGTAGAGAGAGGAGAGCAGTAGAGAGAGGAGAGAGCAGTAGAGAGAGGAGAGAGCAGAGAGGAGAGAGAGCGGAGAGCAGTAGAGAGAGGGGAGAGCAGTAGAGAGAGAAGAGAGCAGTAGAGAGAGGAGAGAGCAGTAGAGAGAGGAGAGCAGTAGAGAGAGGAGAGAGCAGTAGAGAGAGGGGAGAGCAGTAGAGAGAGGAGAGAGCAGTAGAGAGAGGGGAGAGCAGTAGAGAGAGGAGAGAGCAGTAGAGAGAGAAGAGAGCAGTAGAGGAGAGAGCAGTAGAGAGAGGAGAGAGCAGTAGAGAGAGGAGAGAGCAGTAGAGAGAGGAGAGAGCAGTAGAGAGAGGGGAGAGCAGTAGAGAGAGGAGAGAGCAGTAGAGAGAGGGGAGAGCAGTAGAGAGAGAGGAGAGCAGTAGAGAGAGGGGAGAGCAGTAGAGAGAGGGGAGAGCAGTAGAGAGAGGGGAGAGCAGTAGAGAGAGGAGAGAGAAGTAGAGAGAGGAGATAGCAGTAGAGAGAGGAGAGAGAAGTAGAGAGAGGAGAGAGCAGTAGCGAGAGGAGAGAGCAGTAGAGAGAGGGGAGAGCAGTAGAGGGGGGAGAGCAGTAGAGAGAGGGGAGAGCAGTAGAGAGAGGGGAGAGCAGTAGAGAGAGGGGAGAGCAGTAGAGAGAGGGGAGAGCAGTAGAGAGGAGAGAGAAGTAGAGAGAGGAGATAGCAGTAGAGAGAGGAGAGAGAAGTAGAGAGAGGAGAGAGAAGAAGAGAGAGGTCAGGTCACATAGTGATAGGATTTGTCCAGAAACAACCCTTAGAGATCTGAGAGGATTGGAGAGGTGTAACTACGCAATAAAATATGGTGACAACTCCACCAATGCCCTCTGATAGGCGCTATCACCATATTGCCTACACCTTCCAATCCTCTCAGATCTCCACAAGTGTCTAGTGGGTTGTCCGGGGCTACCGTTAGGGGTTGATTCTCGACAGGGCCAAAGTGTCCTGGTGAACCATGCTAGAGTTCAGAGAATGGATGGGATGGGGGAGTGGGAGTGCTGGATGAGACAGGATGGACTGCAGGGTAGCGCGGCAACGCAGGAGGACGACACTCCAGTGGTGTCATGGCCGCCCAGGCCACTCACGCTCATGCCAGACATGCTGTTTAGGGCGCTCCAAGGCTTGTCATAACCTTCAGTTGGAAAACAGAGAGTGTTTTGAGTACAGTACAGTGCAGCATGTTTTGAGTACAATGCACTGAAGGTTTTAAGTACAGTGCACTGAAAGTTGAGTACAGTACACTGAAAGTTGAGCACAGGGCACTGAACATTTTGAGTACAGTACACTGCAGTGTTTTGAGTACAGCACATTGCAGTGTTTTGAGTATAGTACATTGCAGTGTTTTGAGTACAGCACATTGCAGTGTTTTGAGTACAGCACATTGCAGTGTTTTGAGTACAGTACAATGCAGTGTTTTGAGTACAGCACATTGCAGTGTTTTGAGTACAGTACACTACAGTGTTTTGAGTATAGTACATTGCAGTGTTTTGAGTACAGTACACTGAAAGTTGAGTTCAGTGGACTGAAAGTTTAGAGTGTTGTACATTGCAGTGTTTTGAGTACAATACACTGAAAGTTGAGTACAGTACACTGAAAGATTTGAGTATAGTACATTGCAGTGTTTTGAGTACAGCACATTGCAGTGTTTTCAGTACAGTACAATGCAGTGTTTTCAGTACAGTACACTGGAAGTTGAGTACAGTGGACTGAAAGTTTAGAGTGTTGTACATTGCAGTGTTTTGAGTACAGTACACTGAAAGTTGAGTACAGTACACTGAAAGATTTGAGTATAGTACATTGTAGTGTTTTGAGTACAGCACATTGCAGTGTTTTCAGTACAGTACAATGCAGTGTTTTCAGTACAGTACACTGAAAGTTGAGTACAGTGGACTGAAAGTTTAGAGTGTTGTACATTGCAGTGTTTTCACTACAGTACATTGCAGTGTTTTCAAGTACAAGCCAATACATTTCTAAGAATGTGTCAAAATGTCTTTGTATTTCTTACAACCTGTTGCTTTCTTGTTTTAGTTTTTCTCCAAACACAAAAGTCAACAGATTTCAGTTAGTCAGTGAGGTCAACGAAAGCATTATCGTCCATGCACTCACTACATGCATCAGATGTAGCAGGAGATAGTTCAGCTGCATGCATGCAAAGCGTGGTGGTACTGGTACGGTTTAGAAGAGCAGACAACAAGTTGACAGACACCTACGCCACCTGAGTGGGGAATAATGTGTTGGCAGCTACAGTTTACTGGAGAATATGTTGGCAGCTACAGTATATTGGAGAATATCTTGGCAGCTACAGTATATTGGATAATATGTTGGCAGCTACAATATATTGGAGAATATCTTGGCAGTTACAATATATTGGAGAATATCCTGGCAGCTACAGTATATTGGATAATATGTTGGCAGCTACAATATATTGGAGAATATGTTGGCAGCTACAGTATATTGGAGAATATCTTGGCAGCTACAGTATATTGGAGAATATGTTGGCAGCTACAGTATATTGGAGAATATCCTGGCAGCTACAATATATTGGAGAACATCTTGGCAGTTACAATATATTGGAGAATATGTTGGCAGCTACAATATATTGGAGAATATCCTGGCAGCTACAGTATATTGGATAATATGTTGGCAGCTACAATATATTGGAGAATATGTTGGCAGCTACAGTATATTGGAGAATATCCTGGCAGCTACAATATATTGGAGAACATCTTGGCAGTTACAATATATTGGAGAATATGTTGGCAGCTACAATATATTGGAGAATATCCTGGCAGCTACAGTATATTGGAGAATATGTTGGCAGCTACAATATATTGGAGAATATCTTGGCAGTTACAATATATTGGAGAATATCTTGGCAGCTACAATATATTGGAGAATATCTTGGCAGCTACAATATATTGGAGAATATGTTGGCAGCTACAGTATATTGGAGAATATCCTGGCAGCCACAGTATATTGGAGAACATCTTGGCAGTTACAATATATTGGAGAATATGTTGGCAGCTACAATATATTGGAGAATATCCTGGCAGCTACAGTATATTGGAGAATATGTTGGCAGCTACAATATATTGGAGAATATCTTGGCAGTTACAATATATTGGAGAATATCTTGGCAGCTACAATATATTGGAGAATATCTTGGCAGCTACAATATATTGGAGAATATCTTGGCAGCTACAATATATTGGAGAATATGTTGGCAGTCTTTTTCAATATATTGGAGAATATGTTGGCAGCTACAACATATTGGAGAATATGTTGGAAGCTATAGTATATTGGAGAATATGTTGGCCGCTACAATACATTGGAGAATATCTTGGCAGTTACAATATATTGGAGAATATCTTGGCAGCTACAATATATTGTAGAATATCTTGGCAGCTACAATATATTGGAGAATATCTTGGCAGCTACAATATATTGGAGAATATGTTGGTAGCTACAATATATTGGAGAATATCTTGGCTGCTACAATATATTGGATAATATGTTGGCAGCTACAATATATTGGATAATGTGTTGGCAGCTATAGTATACTGGAGAATATGTTGGAAGCTATAGTATATTGGAGAATATGTTGGAAGCTATAGTATATTGGAGAATATATTGGCAGCCTGCTACAGTATATTGGAGAATATATTGGCAGCCTGCTACAGTATATTGGAGAATATATTGGCAGCCTGCTACAGTAAAGTATAGAATATGTTGGCAGTTAGAATACATTGGAGAATATGTTGGTAGTCTGCAACAGTATATTGGAGAATATGTTGGCAGCTACAATATATTGGGGAATATCTTGGCAGTTACAATATATTGGAGAATATGTTGGCAGCTACAATATATTGGAGAATATCTTGGCAGTTACAATATATTGGAGAATATCTTGGCAGCTACAATATATTGGAGAATATCTTGGCAGCTACAATATATTGGAGAATATGTTGCCAGTCTTTTACAATATATTGGATAATGTGTTGGCAGCTACAGTATACTGGAGAATATGTTGGAAGCTATAGTATATTGGAGAATATGTTGGAAGCTATAGTATACTGGAGAATATGTTGGAAACTATAGTATATTGGAGAATATGTTGGAAGCTATAGTATATTGGAGAATATATTGGCAGCCTGCTACAGTATATTGGAGAATATATTGGCAGCCTGCTACAGTAAAGTATAGAATATGTTGGAAACTATAGTATATTGGAGAAAATGTTGGCTGCTACAGTATATTGGAGAATATGTTGGCAGCTATAATATATTGGAGAATATGTTGGCAGTTTGCTACAGTATATTGGATAAAATGTTTGCAGTCTGCTTCAGTATATTGGAGAATATGTTTGCAGTCTGCTATAATATATTGGAGAATATGTTGACAGTCCTCTAGTGTATTGGAAATTATTTTGGCAGCCCGCTGTATATTGGAGAATATTTTGGCAGTCTGCTACAATATATCGGAGAATATGTTTGCAGTCTGCTATAATATATTGGAGAAGATTTTGGCAGTCTGCTACAATATATTGGAGAATATTTTGGCAGTCTGCTACAGTATATTGGAGAATATGTTTGCAGTCTGCTATAATATATTGGAGAAGATTTTGGCAGTCTGCTACAATATATTGGAGAAGATTTTGGCAGTCTGCTACAATATATTGGAGAATATTTTGGCAGTCTGCTATAATATATTGGAGAATATGTTGGCAGTCTGCTACAGTATATTGGAGAATATGTTGGTAGTCTGCAACAGTATATTGGAGAAAATGTTGGCTGCTACAGTATATTGGAGAATATGTTGGAAGCTATAATATATTGGAGAATATGTTGACAGTCTGTTACAGTATATTGGATAATATGTTTGCAGTCTGCTATAATATATTGGAGAATATGTTGACAGTCCTCTAGTGTATTGGAAATTATTTTGGCAGCCCGCTGTATATTGGAGAATATGTTGACAGCTATAGTATATTAGGGAATGTGTTGGCAGCTATAGTATATTAGGGAATGTGTTGGCAGCTACAGTATATTAGGGAATGTGTTGGCAGCTACAGCTTATTGGTGAATATCTTGGCAGGATGCCACAGTATACTGGGAAAAGACTACAGTATAATGGAGAATATGTTGGCAGGCTGCTACAATATATTGGAGAATATGTTGGCAGTCTGAAACAGTATACTGGAGAATATGTTGGCAGTCTGCTATAGTATATTGGAGAATATATTTGTTAGCTATAGTACATTGGAGAATATATTTGGTAGCTATAGTACATTGGAGAATATATTGGCAGTCTGAAACAGTATATTGGAGAATATGTTGGCAGTCTGCTACAGTATATTGGAGAATATGTTGGCAGTCTGCTATAGTATATTGGAGAATATGTTGGCAGTCTGAAACAGTATATTGGAGAATATGTTGGCAGCTACAATAAACTGGAGAATATGTTGTCAGTCTGCTGCAGTATATTGGAGAATATCCTGGCAGCTAAAATATATATTTTTTATTTATTTATTTTACCCCTTTTCCTTGTGATGAGACAAGGATTTCCTGAACAAGGCAGTTAACCCACTGTTCCTAGGCCGTCATTGAAAATAAGAATTTGTTCTTAACTGACTTGCCTAGTTAAGTAAAGGTAAATAATTAGTAGTGCAGATATACAAGGCAGCTACATACACCTTACTGCCAGTAAAAACACCTTACTGCCAGTAAAAACACCTTACAGCCAGTAAAAACACCTTACAGCCAGTAAAAACACCTTACAGGCAGTAAAAACACCTTACTGCCAGTAAAAACACCTTTACTGCCAGTAAAAACACCTTACTGCCAGTAAAAACACCTTACTGCCAGTAAAAACACATTACTGCCAGTAAAAACACCTTTACTGCCAGTAAAAACACCTTACTGCCAGTAAAAACACCTTACTGCCAGTAAAAACACCTTACTGCCAGTAAAATCACCTTACTGCCAGTAAAAACACCTTACTGCCAGTAAAAACACCTTTACTGCCAGTAAAAACACCTTACTGCCAGTAAAAACACCTTACAGCCAGTAAAAACACCTTACAGCCAGTAAAAACACCTTACAGCCAGTAAAAACACCTTACTGCCAGTAAAAACACCTTTACTGCCAGTAAAAACACCTTACTGCCAGTAAAAACACCTTACTGCCAGTAAAAACACATTACTGCCAGTAAAAACACATTACTGCCAGTAAAAACACCTTACTGCCAGTAAAAACACCTTACTGCCAGTAAAAACACCTTACTGCCAGTAAAAACACCTTACTGCCAGTAAAAACACCTTACTGCCAGTAAAAACACCTTACAGCCAGTAAAAACACCTTACTGCCAGTAAAAACACCTTACTGCCAGTAAAAACACCTTACAGCCAGTAAAAACACCTTACAGCCAGTAAAAACACCTTACTGCCAGTAAAAACACCTTACTGCCAGTAAAAACACAAAACATACACAACAACACCTTCTTCACAAGCAATATTTATTTATATTTCATATAAAAATTAAAAAATTGGTTGTCTTGTTTGTGACTCTTTTTTTTTCCTTCTTCATTAAAAGCCTTTCCACCAAGAGAGAGTGGGGCTCTCTCTTCATCATAGCTGCAACGCCACCTCCAAAAGGATTGCGTTAAAATACAAGTGGTGTGCTTTATTCTATTCAATGGCAGGATGCTAAGACTCCCTCTAAGCATTAAACCCCCTATTAAACCTTCAGGCCTGCCTAAGGGAATGTCTTGATGTATTATGTATCTAATTTTTAAAAAAGGCCAAGGGATCCTTGGTGTCTAATTACGTGTTAAAATACTGGGTTTGCATCCCAAACGGCACCCTATTCCCCTTTTAATCGTGCACTTCTTTTGATCAGGGGGCTCTGGTCAAAAGTAGTGCACTATATAGAGAATAGGGTGCCATTTTGGGACACAGGACTTGTCCCTTTGCACCACCTGAATCTGATGGTCTCGTGGGCTATTCAATAATTCGAAGTAATGTCCTGCCCATCGGTTTTTGACTAAGTATTATGAGAAGCCCATGGCCTTCGCCAAACTTTTTTTTTTAATTTTTGTGCACATTACTGTATTTAAGTTTCATCTACAAAGACTCTGAAAACAAATACGTTGGGCAAAATTAAGATAAAACCTTTGTAAAAGTGACTGCTATCTATTGTTAAGAGTGAGTCATCTAACCAGAATGGAGAATTGCTGGAATAATTTACCAAACTCATTACAATTGGATGTGGTGGGTGCTGCTCTGGGAGTTTAAAGAGTTGGTTGACGACCTAGGGTGTGGTGGGTGCTGCTCTGGGAGTTTAAAGAGTTGGTTGACGACCTAGGGTGTGGTGGGTGCTGCTCTGGGAATTTAAAGAGTTGGTTGACGACCTAGGGTGTGGTGGGTGCTGCTCTGGGAGTTTAAAGAGTTGGTTGACGACCTAGGGTGTGGTGGGTGCTGCTCTGGGAGTTTAAAGAGTTGGTTGACGACCTAGGATGTGGTGGGTGCTGCTCTGGGAGTTTAAAGAGTTGGTTGACGACCTAGGATGTGGTGGGTGCTGCTCTGGGAGTTTAAAGAGTTGGTTGACGACCTAGGGTGTGGTGGGTGCTGCTCTGGGAGTTTAAAGAGTTGGTTGACGACCTAGGGTGTGGTGGGTGCTGCTCTGGGAGTTTAAAGAGTTGGTTGACGACCTAGGGTGTGGTGGGTGCTGCTCTGGGAGTTTAAAGAGTTGGTTGACGACCTAGGGTGTGGTGGGTGCTGCTCTGGGAGTTTAAAGAGTTGGTTGACGACCTAGGGTGTGGTGGGTGCTGCTCTGGGAGTTTAAAGAGTTGGTTGACGACCTAGGGTGTGGTGGGTGCTGCTCTGGGAGTTTAAAGAGTTGGTTGACGACCTAGGATGTGGTGGGTGCTGCTCTGGGAGTTTAAAGAGTTGGTTGACGACCTAGGGTGTGGTGGGTGCTGCTCTGGGAGTTTAAAGAGTTGGTTGACGACCTAGGGCAAGGTGGGTGCTGCTCTGGGAGTTTAAAGACTTGGTTGACGACCTAAGGTGTGGTGGGTGCTGCTCTGGGAGTTTAAAGAGTTGGTTGGTGACCTAGGGTGTGGTGGGTGCTGCTCTGGGAGTTTAAAGAGTTGGTTGATGACCTAGGGTGTGGTGGGTGCTGCTCTGGGAGTTTAAAGAGTTGGTTGACGACCTAGGGCAAGGTGGGTGCTGCTCTGGGAGTTTAAAGAGTTGGTTGACGACCTAGGGCGTGGTGGGTGCTGCTCTGGGAGTTTAAAGAGTTGGTTGACGACCTAGGGCGTGGTGGGTGCTGCTCTGGGAGTTTAAAGAGTTGGTTGACGACCTAGGGTGTGGTGGGTGCTGCTCTGGGAGTTTAAAGAGTTGGTTGACGACCTAGGGTGTGGTGGGAGCTGCTCTGGGAAATGAAAGAGTTGGTTGATGACCTAGGGTGTGGTGGGTGCTACTCTGGGAGTTTAAAGAGTTGGTTGACGACCTAGGGTGTGGTGGGTGCTGCTCTGGGAGTTTAAAGAGTTGGTTGACGACCTAGGGTGTGGTGGGTGCTGCTCTGGGAATTTAAAGAGTTGGTTGATGACCTAGGGTGTGGTGGGTGCTACTCTGGGAGTTTAAAGAGTTGGTTGACAACCTAGGGTGTGGTGGGTGCTGCTCTGGGAGTTTAAAGAGTTGGTTGACGACCTAGGGTGTGGTGGGTGCTGCTCTGGGAATTTAAAGAGTTGGTTGATGACCTAGGGTGTGGTGGGTGCTGCTCTGGGAGTTTAAAGAGTTGGTTGACGACCTAGGGTGTGGTGGGTGCTGCTCTGGGAGTTTAAAGACTTGGTTGACGACCTAAGGTGTGGTGGGTGCTGCTCTGGGAGTTTAAAGAGTTGGTTGATGACCTAGGGTGTGGTGGGAGCTGCTCTGGGAATTTAAAGAGTTGGTTGATGACCTAGGTTGTGGTGGGTGCTACTCTGGGAGTTTAAAGAGTTGGTTGACGACCTAGGGTGTGGTGGGTGCTGCTCTGGGAGTTTAAAGAGTTGGTTGACGACCTAGGGTGTGGTGGGTGCTGCTCTGGGAATTTAAAGAGTTGGTTGATGACCTAGGGTGTGGTGGGTGCTACTCTGGGAGTTTAAAGAGTTGGTTGACAACCTAGGGTGTGGTGGGTGCTGCTCTGGGAGTTTAAAGAGTTGGTTGACGACCTAGGGTGTGGTGGGTGCTGCTCTGGGAATTTAAAGAGTTGGTGATGACCTAGGGTGTGGTGGGTGCTGCTCTGGGAGTTTAAAGAGTTGGTTGACGACCTAGGGTGTGGTGGGTGCTGCTCTGGGAGTTTAAAGACTTGGTTGACGACCTAAGGTGTGGTGGGTGCTGCTCTGGGAGTTTAAAGAGTTGGTTGATGACCTAGGGTGTGGTGGGTGCTGCTCTGGGAGTTTAAAGAGTTGGTTGACGACCTAGGGTGTGGTGGGTGCTGCTCTGGGAGTTTAAAGAGTTGGTTGACGACCTAGGGCGTGGTGGGTGCTGCTCTGGGAGTTTAAAGAGTTGGTTGACGACCTAGGGCGTGGTGGGTGCTGCTCTGGGAGTTTAAAGAGTTGGTTGACGACCTAGGGTGTGGTGGGTACTCCTCTGGGAGTTTAAAGAGTTGGTTAACGACCTAGGATGTGGTGGGTGCTGCTCTGGGAGTTTAAAGAGTTGGTTAACGACCTAGGGTGTGGTGGGTGCTGCTCTGGGAGTTTAAAGAGTTGGTTGACGACCTAGGGTGTGGTGGGTGCTGCTCTGGGAGTTTAAAGAGTTGGTTGACGACCTAGGGTGTGGTGGGTGCTGCTCTGGGAGTTTAAAGAGTTGGTTGACGACCTAGGGTGTGGTGGGTGCTGCTCTGGGAATTTAAAGAGTTGGTTGATGACCTAGGGTGTGGTGGGTGCTGCTCTGGGAGTTTAAAGAGTTGGTTGACGACCTAGGGTGTGGTGGGTGCTGCTCTGGGAATTTAAAGAGTTGGTTGACGACCTAGGATGTGGTGGGTGCTGCTCTGGGAGTTTAAAGAGTTGGTTGACGACCTAGGGTGTGGTGGGTGCTGCTCTGGGAGTTTAAAGACTTGGTTGACGACCTAAGGTGTGGTGGGTGCTGCTCTGGGAGTTTAAAGAGTTGGTTGATGACCTAGGGTGTGGTGGGTGCTGCTCTGGGAGTTTAAAGAGTTGGTTGATGACCTAGGGTGTGGTGGGTGCTGCTCTGGGAGTTTAAAGAGTTGGTTGACGACCTAGGGTGTGGTGGGTGCTGCTCTGGGAGTTTAAAGAGTTGGTTGACGACCTAGGGTGTGGTGGGTGCTGCTCTGGGAGTTTAAAGAGTTGGTTGACGACCTAGGGTGTGGTGGGTGCTGCTCTGGGAATTTAAAGAGTTGGTTGACGACCTAGGGTGTGGTGGGTGCTGCTCTGGGAGTTTAAAGAGTTGGTTGACGACCTAGGGTGTGGTGGGTGCTGCTCTGGGAATTTAAAGAGTTGGTTGACGACCTAGGATGTGGTGGGTGCTGCTCTGGGAGTTTAAAGAGTTGGTTGACGACCTAGGGTGTGGTGGGTGCTGCTCTGGGAGTTTAAAGACTTGGTTGACGACCTAAGGTGTGGTGGGTGCTGCTCTGGGAGTTTAAAGAGTTGGTTGGTGACCTAGGGTGTGGTGGGTGCTGCTCTGGGAGTTTAAAGAGTTGGTTGATGACCTAGGGTGTGGTGGGTGCTGCTCTGGGAGTTTAAAGAGTTGGTTGACGACCTAGGGCAAGGTGGGTGCTGCTCTGGGAGTTTAAAGACTTGGTTGACGACCTAAGGTGTGGTGGGTGCTGCTCTGGGAGTTTAAAGAGTTGGTTGGTGACCTAGGGTGTGGTGGGTGCTGCTCTGGGAGTTTAAAGAGATGGTTGATGACCTAGGGTGTGGTGGGTGCTGCTCTGGGAGTTTAAAGAGTTGGTTGACGACCTAGGGCAAGGTGGGTGCTGCTCTGGGAGTTTAAAGAGTTGGTTGACGACCTAGGGCGTGGTGGGTGCTGCTCTGGGAGTTTAAAGAGTTGGTTGACGACCTAGGGCGTGGTGGGTGCTGCTCTGGGAGTTTAAAGAGTTGGTTGACGACCTAGGGTGTGGTGGGTGCTGCTCTGGGAGTTTAAAGAGTTGGTTGATGACCTAGGGTGTGGTGGGAGCTGCTCTGGGAATTTAAAGAGTTGGTTGATGACCTAGGGTGTGGTGGGTGCTACTCTGGGAGTTTAAAGAGTTGGTTGACGACCTAGGGTGTGGTGGGTGCTGCTCTGGGAGTTTAAAGAGTTGGTTGACGACCTAGGGTGTGGTGGGTGCTGCTCTGGGAATTTAAAGAGTTGGTTGATGACCTAGGGTGTGGTGGGTGCTGCTCTGGGAGTTTAAAGAGTTGGTTGACGACCTAGGGTGTGGTGGGTGCTGCTCTGGGAGTTTAAAGACTTGGTTGACGACCTAGGGTGTGGTGGGTGCTGCTCTGGGAGTTTAAAGAGTTGGTTGATGACCTAGGGTGTGGTGGGTGCTGCTCTGGGAGTTTAAAGAGTTGGTTGACGACCTAGGGTGTTGTGGGTGCTGCTCTGGGAGTTTAAAGAGTTGGTTGACGACCTAGGGCGTGGTGGGTGCTGCTCTGGGAGTTTAAAGAGTTGGTTGACGACCTAGGGCGTGGTGGGTGCTGCTCTTGGAGTTTAAAGAGTTGGTTGACGACCTAGGGTGTGGTGGGTACTCCTCTGGGAGTTTAAAGAGTTGGTTAACGACCTAGGATGTGGTGGGTGCTGCTCTGGGAGTTTAAAGAGTTGGTTAACGACCTAGGGTGTGGTGGGTGCTGCTCTGGGAGTTTAAAGAGTTGGTTGACGACCTAGGGTGTGGTGGGTGCTGCTCTGGGAGTTTAAAGAGTTGGTTGACGACCTAGGGTGTGGTGGGTGCTGCTCTGGGAGTTTAAAGAGTTGGTTGACGACCTAGGGTGTGGTGGGTGCTGCTCTGGGAGTTTAAAGAGTTGGTTGACGACCTAGGGTGTGGTGGGTGCTGCTCTGGGAATTTAAAGAGTTGGTTGATGACCTAGGGTGTGGTGGGTGCTGCTCTGGGAGTTTAAAGAGTTGGTTGACGACCTAGGGTGTGGTGGGTGCTGCTCAGGGAATTTAAAGAGTTGGTTGACGACCTAGGATGTGGTGGGTGCTGCTCTGGGAGTTTAAAGAGTTGGTTGACGACCTAGGGTGTGGTGGGTGCTGCTCTGGGAGTTTAAAGACTTGGTTGACGACCTAAGGTGTGATGGGTGCTGCTCTGGGAGTTTAAAGAGTTGGTTGATGACCTAGGGTGTGGTGGGTGCTGCTCTGGGAATTTAAAGAGTTGGTTGATGACCTAGGGTGTGGTGGGTGCTACTCTGGGAGTTTAAAGAGTTGGTTGACAACCTAGGGTGTGGTGGGTGCTGCTCTGGGAATTTAAAGAGTTGGTTGATGACCTAGGGTGTGGTGGGTGCTGCTCTGGGAGTTTAAAGAGTTGGTTGACGACCTAGGGTGTGGTGGGTGCTGCTCTGGGAGTTTAAAGACTTGGTTGACGACCTAAGGTGTGGTGGGTGCTGCTCTGGGAGTTTAAAGAGTTGGTTGATGACCTAGGGTGTGGTGGGAGCTGCTCTGGGAATTTAAAGAGTTGGTTGATGACCTAGGGTGTGGTGGGTGCTACTCTGGGAGTTTAAAGAGTTGGTTGACGACCTAGGGTGTGGTGGGTGCTGCTCTGGGAGTTTAAAGAGTTGGTTGACGACCTAGGGTGTGGTGGGTGCTGCTCTGGGAATTTAAAGAGTTGGTTGATGACCTAGGGTGTGGTGGGTGCTACTCTGGGAGTTTAAAGAGTTGGTTGACAACCTAGGGTGTGGTGGGTGCTGCTCTGGGAGTTTAAAGAGTTGGTTGACGACCTAGGGTGTGGTGGGTGCTGCTCTGGGAATTTAAAGAGTTGGTGATGACCTAGGGTGTGGTGGGTGCTGCTCTGGGAGTTTAAAGAGTTGGTTGACGACCTAGGGTGTGGTGGGTGCTGCTCTGGGAGTTTAAAGACTTGGTTGACGACCTAAGGTGTGGTGGGTGCTGCTCTGGGAGTTTAAAGAGTTGGTTGATGACCTAGGGTGTGGTGGGTGCTGCTCTGGGAGTTTAAAGAGTTGGTTGATGACCTAGGGTGTGGTGGGTGCTGCTCTGGGAGTTTAAAGAGTTGGTTGACGACCTAGGGTGTGGTGGGTGCTGCTCTGGGAGTTTAAAGAGTTGGTTGACGACCTAGGGTGTGGTGGGTGCTGCTCTGGGAATTTAAAGAGTTGGTTGATGACCTAGGGTGTGGTGGGTGCTGCTCTGGGAGTTTAAAGAGTTGGTTGACGACCTAGGGTGTGGTGGGTGCTGCTCTGGGAGTTTAAAGACTTGGTTGACGACCTAAGGTGTGGTGGGTGCTGCTCTGGGAGTTTAAAGAGTTGGTTGATGACCTAGGGTGTGGTGGGAGCTGCTCAGGGAATTTAAAGAGTTAGTTGATGACCTAGGGTGTGGTGGGTGCTACTCTGGGAGTTTAAAGAGTTGGTTGACGACCTAGGGTGTGGTGGGTGCTGCTCTGGGAGTTTAAAGAGTTGGTTGACGACCTAGGGTGTGGTGGGTGCTGCTCTGGGAATTTAAAGAGTTGGTTGATGACCTAGGGTGTGGTGGGTGCTACTCTGGGAGTTTAAAGAGTTGGTTGACAACCTAGGGTGTGGTGGGTGCTGCTCTGGGAGTTTAAAGAGTTGGTTGACGACCTAGGGTGTGGTGGGTGCTGCTCTGGGAATTTAAAGAGTTGGTGATGACCTAGGGTGTGGTGGGTGCTGCTCTGGGAGTTTAAAGAGTTGGTTGACGACCTAGGGTGTGGTGGGTGCTGCTCTGGGAGTTTAAAGACTTGGTTGACGACCTAAGGTGTGGTGGGTGCTGCTCTGGGAGTTTAAAGAGTTGGTTGATGACCTAGGGTGTGGTGGGTGCTGCTCTGGGAGTTTAAAGAGTTGGTTGATGACCTAGGGTGTGGTGGGTGCTGCTCTGGGAGTTTAAAGAGTTGGTTGACGACCTAGGGTGTGGTGGGTGCTGCTCTGGGAGTTTAAAGAGTTGGTTGACGACCTAGGGCGTGGTGGGTGCTGCTCTGGGAGTTTAAAGAGTTGGTTGACGACCTAGGGCGTGGTGGGTGCTGCTCTGGGAGTTTAAAGAGTTGGTTGACGACCTAGGGCGTGGTGGGTGCTGCTCTGGGAGTTTAAAGAGTTGGTTGACGACCTAGGGTGTGGTGGGTACTCCTCTGGGAGTTTAAAGAGTTGGTTAACGACCTAGGATGTGGTGGGTGCTGCTCTGGGAGTTTAAAGAGTTGGTTAACGACCTAGGGTGTGGTGGGTGCTGCTCTGGGAGTTTAAAGAGTTGGTTGACGACCTAGGGTGTGGTGGGTGCTGCTCTGGGAGTTTAAAGAGTTGGTTGACGACCTAGGGTGTGGTGGGTGCTGCTCTGGGAGTTTAAAGAGTTGGTTGACGACCTAGGGTGTGGTGGATGCTGCTTTGGGAGTTTAAAGAGTTGGTTGATGACCTAGGGTGTGGTGGGTGCTGCTCTGGGAGTTTAAAGAGTTGGTTGACGACCTAGGGTGTGGTGGGTGCTGCTCTGGGAATTTAAAGAGTTGGTTGACGACCTAGGATGTGGTGGGTGCTGCTCTGGGAGTTTAAAGAGTTGGTTGACGACCTAGGGTGTGGTGGGTGCTGCTCTGGGAGTTTAAAGACTTGGTTGACGACCTAAGGTGTGATGGGTGCTGCTCTGGGAGTTTAAAGAGTTGGTTGATGACCTAGGGTGTGGTGGGTGCTGCTCTGGGAGTTTAAAGAGTTGGTTGATGACCTAGGGTGTGGTGGGTGCTGCTCTGGGAGTTTAAAGAGTTGGTTGACGACCTAGGGTGTGGTGGGTGCTGCTCTGGGAGTTTAAAGAGTTGGTTGACGACCTAGAGTGTGGTGGGTGCTGCTCTGGGAGTTTAAAGAGTTGGTTGACGACCTAGGGTGTGGTGGGTGCTGCTCTGGGAATTTAAAGAGTTGGTTGACGACCTAGGGTGTGGTGGGTGCTGCTCTGGGAGTTTAAAGAGTTGGTTGACGACCTAGGGTGTGGTGGGTGCTGCTCTGGGAATTTAAAGAGTTGGTTGACGACCTAGGATGTGGTGGGTGCTGCTCTGGGAGTTTAAAGAGTTGGTTGACGACCTAGGGTGTGGTGGGTGCTGCTCTGGGAGTTTAAAGACTTGGTTGACGACCTAAGGTGTGGTGGGTGCTGCTCTGGGAGTTTAAAGAGTTGGTTGGTGACCTAGGGTGTGGTGGGTGCTGCTCTGGGAGTTTAAAGAGTTGGTTGATGACCTAGGGTGTGGTGGGTGCTGCTCTGGGAGTTTAAAGAGTTGGTTGACGACCTAGGGCAAGGAGGGTGCTGCTCTGGGAGTTTAAAGACTTGGTTGACGACCTAAGGTGTGGTGGGTGCTGCTCTGGGAGTTTAAAGAGTTGGTTGGTGACCTAGGGTGTGGTGGGTGCTGCTCTGGGAGTTTAAAGAGTTGGTTGATGACCTAGGGTGTGGTGGGTGCTGCTCTGGGAGTTTAAAGAGTTGGTTGACGACCTAGGGCAAGGTGGGTGCTGCTCTGGGAGTTTAAAGAGTTGGTTGACGACCTAGGGCGTGGTGGGTGCTGCTCTGGGAGTTTAAAGAGTTGGTTGACAACCTAGGGCGTGGTGGGTGCTGCTCTGGGAGTTTAAAGAGTTGGTTGACGACCTAGGGTGTGGTGGGTGCTGCTCTGGGAGTTTAAAGAGTTGGTTGACGACCTAGGGTGTGGTGGGAGCTGCTCTGGGAAATGAAAGAGTTGGTTGATGACCTAGGGTGTGGTGGGTGCTACTCTGGGAGTTTAAAGAGTTGGTTGACGACCTAGGGTGTGGTGGGTGCTGCTCTGGGAGTTTAAAGAGTTGGTTGACGACCTAGGGTGTGGTGGGTGCTGCTCTGGGAATTTAAAGAGTTGGTTGATGACCTAGGGTGTGGTGGGTGCTACTCTGGGAGTTTAAAGAGTTGGTTGACAACCTAGGGTGTGGTGGGTGCTGCTCTGGGAGTTTAAAGAGTTGGTTGACGACCTAGGGTGTGGTGGGTGCTGCTCTGGGAATTTAAAGAGTTGGTTGATGACCTAGGGTGTGGTGGGTGCTGCTCTGGGAGTTTAAAGAGTTGGTTGACGACCTAGGGTGTGGTGGGTGCTGCTCTGGGAGTTTAAAGACTTGGTTGACGACCTAAGGTGTGGTGGGTGCTGCTCTGGGAGTTTAAAGAGTTGGTTGATGACCTAGGGTGTGGTGGGAGCTGCTCTGGGAATTTAAAGAGTTGGTTGATGACCTAGGGTGTGGTGGGTGCTACTCTGGGAGTTCAAAGAGTTGGTTGACGACCTAGGGTGTGGTGGGTGCTGCTCTGGGAGTTTAAAGAGTTGGTTGACGACCTAGGGTGTGGTGGGTGCTGCTCTGGGAATTTAAAGAGTTGGTTGATGACCTAGGGTGTGGTGGGTGCTACTCTGGGAGTTTAAAGAGTTGGTTGACAACCTAGGGTGTGGTGGGTGCTGCTCTGGGAGTTTAAAGAGTTGGTTGACGACCTAGGGTGTGGTGGGTGCTGCTCTGGGAATTTAAAGAGTTGGTTGATGACCTAGGGTGTGGTGGGTGCTGCTCTGGGAGTTTAAAGAGTTGGTTGACGACCTAGGGTGTGGTGGGTGCTGCTCTGGGAGTTTAAAGACTTGGTTGACGACCTAAGGTGTGGTGGGTGCTGCTCTGGGAGTTTAAAGAGTTGGTTGATGACCTAGGGTGTGGTGGGTGCTGCTCTGGGAGTTTAAAGAGTTGGTTGATGACCTAGGGTGTGGTGGGTGCTGCTCTGGGAGTTTAAAGAGTTGGTTGACGACCTAGGGTGTGGTGGGTGCTGCTCTGGGAGTTTAAAGAGTTGGTTGACGACCTAGGGCGTGGTGGGTGCTGCTCTGGGAGTTTAAAGAGTTGGTTGACGACCTAGGGCGTGGTGGGTGCTGCTCTGGGAGTTTAAAGAGTTGGTTGACGACCTAGGGTGTGGTGGGTACTCCTCTGGGAGTTTAAAGAGTTGGTTGACGACCTAGGATGTGGTGGGTGCTGCTCTGGGAGTTTAAAGAGTTGGTTAACGACCTAGGGTGTGGTGGGTGCTGCTCTGGGAGTTTAAAGAGTTGGTTGACGACCTAGGGTGTGGTGGGTGCTGCTCTGGGAGTTTAAAGAGTTGGTTGACGACCTAGGGTGTGGTGGGTGCTGCTCTGGGAGTTTAAAGAGTTGGTTGACGACCTAGGGTGTGGTGGGTGCTGCTCTGGGAGTTTAAAGAGTTGGTTGACGACCTAGGGTGTGGTGGGTGCTGCTCTGGGAATTTAAAGAGTTGGTTGATGACCTAGGGTGTGGTGGGTGCTGCTCTGGGAGTTTAAAGAGTTGGTTGACGACCTAGGGTGTGGTGGGTGCTGCTCTGGGAATTTAAAGAGTTGGTTGACGACCTAGGATGTGGTGGGTGCTGCTCTGGGAGTTTAAAGAGTTGGTTGACGACCTAGGGTGTGGTGGGTGCTGCTCTGGGAGTTTAAAGAGTTGGTTGACGACCTAGGGTGTGGTGGGTGCTGCTCTGGGAGTTTAAAGAGTTGGTTGACGACCTAGGGTGTGGTGGGTACTCCTCTGGGAGTTTAAAGAGTTGGTTAACGACCTAGGATGTGGTGGGTGCTGCTCTGGGAGTTTAAAGAGTTGGTTAACGACATAGGATGTGGTGGGTGCTGCTCTGGGAGTTTAAAGAGTTGGTTGACGACCTAGGGTGTGGTGGGTGCTGCTCTGGGAGTTTAAAGAGTTGGTTGACGACCTAGGGTCTGAGGACTTCGTGGCTGAGGAATGTAATTGTTATTCTTACATTTTGTTTTGTTCTGTATTTTGATTGTTGTTTTGTTTCACAATGTTTTCGATTGTTGTTTTGTTTCACATTGTATTCGATTGTTGTATTACTGTGATCAGGGAACCCTTGAGAATGAGACCCTGGGTTTTCCCAGAATGCAGGTGTGTGTGTGTGTGTGTGTGTGTGTGTGTGTGTGTGTGTGTGTAGGGCTGGGCAATATCACCAAAACATAATATCCCAATATGTTTCTCATTTTGGGCAGTATTGTGGTATTTAATATATGTAATATGTTTTATCAATAGTGCATGTTCCTTATATGGTAACACATTAGTTCTACGTATTTTTTATGTCTTTTACATGCTGATGGTTTTCTACTCAACCAAACTAGGACAAAGCTGACACTTTTCATTCAAATTAGCACTTTATCAAAAATATCGTTATAGACGATATTGTAAAAAAAAATCCATACCGGTATGTGGATCCATACAGGTATACCAGTATTCACAATATATTGCCAAGCCCTATGTGCGTGTTTGTGTGTTGCACGTGCACATGCGCGTGTGTGTGTGTGTGTGTGTGTGTGTGTGTGTGTGTGTGTGTCTACACATGCATGTGCGTCTGTCTGTGTGTCAGGTTAGCGGTTTTCGTCATGAATATTGTTCTGGAAGCAGTTCCGCAGAATCAATAGCTAGTATAGCCACAAAGTCATCAAATCAGATTTTAAGCCTAATGCATAACCCTAACCTTAAAGGGGAGAATTCAACTTCATATTCATTGTCTCCAGCATCACTCCAACATATGTCAAAATGTCACGTTTCTATGTTTTGTAGTCAAAAAGATAGAGTAATGTTTACACCTTCCTCTATCCAATGACATTCATCTGTGTGAATCATGCTATTTTAACCAATTATGAGGAGGTATTGCCTACTAATTGGTTGTGATGTCATTGGAGATACTATTATTTAGAAATGTGCCATTTTCACATTAGTTGATGTTGGGAAGGTGCTGGAGATGAATGAATCTGATTTTTTTTAAATTACCAACAAGCACATTTTTATTTTCATATATTTTTTACAATGTAGCCAATTTTAACTTTGCAGCTGGCCTATCTAAGTGGAAATCGCTCAGTTCTGGCTCCAGGACAAGACTTGACAATAAAGGTCAACCTGCGTCTGTGTGTGTTGGGCCACGGGTTGATGTTGTATAATGAATAATCAAGTCGTAGGGAATGCAACACGTTTGATAGTGGCCTGTGTTTGGCTGTTACAGTACGTAACTCTCCTCCCTCCTCCCCCTGTGTGGTTGGGCTGTATTTGGCTGTTACTGTAGGTGTACGTACCCCTCCTGACTCTACCCCCTGTGTGGTTGGGTCGTTCTGCAGCTGTGGTGACAAGACAACAAGGCCGTTCTCTCTCACTGGGGCTGAAGATCTCCTCTGGCGAGATGGCCTGGTCTATATGAGGACAGTCCTCATTGGCTAGAGCTGCGTTGGCCGCCTCCCCATTCAGCTTGGAATCTTCAGACAGACACACAGGAGATTCCATAGAAATAGAAATGGAATTAGAACAGGAGATTCCATAGAAACAGAACTAGAATTATAACAGGAGATTCCATAGAAACATAACTGGAATTAGAACAGCAGATTCCATAGAAACAGAACTAGAATTAAAACAGGAGATTCCATGGAAATATAACTAGAATTAGAACAGGAGATTCAATAGAAATAGAATTAGAACAGGAGATTCCATGGAAATAAAATTTGAATTAGAACAGGAGATTCCATAGAAATATAATTTAAATTAGAACAGTAGATTCCATAGAAATATAATTAGAACAGGAGGTTCCATAGAAACAGAAATAGAATTAGAACAGGAGATTCCATGGAAATAGAACTAGAATTAGAACAGGAGATTCCATGGAAATAAAATTTGAATTAGAACAGGAGATTCCATGGGAATAGAATTAGATTTAGAACAGAAGATTCCATAGAAAAACAATTAGAACAGGAGGTTCCATGGAAATGGAATCAGAACAGGAGATTCCATGGAAACAGAAAAAGAACAGGAGATTCCATGGAAACAGAATTAGAACAGGAGATTCCATGGAAATAGAATCAGAACAGGAGATTCCATTGAAACATAATTAGAACAGGAGATTCCATGGAAATATATTTAAACAGGAGATTCCATTGAAACATAATTAGAACAGGAGATTCCATGGAAATATAATCAGAACAGGAGATTCCATGGAAATATAATTAGAACAGGAGATTCCATGAAAATATAATTAGAACAGAAGATTCCATGAAAATATAATTAGAACAGAAGATTCCATAGAAATAGAATTAGAACAGGAGATTCCATAGAAACAGAAATATAATTAGAACAGTAGATTCCATAGAAACAGAAATAGAATTAGAACAGGAGATGCCATAGAAATAGAAATAGAATTAGAACAGGAGATTCCATAGAAAGAGAATTTGAATTAGAACAGGAGATTCAATAGAAATAGAATTAGAACAGGCGATTCCATAGAAATAGAAATAGAACAGTACATTCCATAGAAATAGAATTAGAACAGGAGATTCCATAGAAACAGAAATAGAATTAGAACAGGAGATTCCATAGAAACAGAACTAGAATTAGAACAGGAGATTCAATGGAAATAAAATTTGAATTAGAACAGGAGGTTCCATGGAAATGGAATCAGAACAGGAGATTCCATTGAAACAGAATAAGAACAGGAGATTCCATGGAAATAGAATCAGAACAGGAGATTGCATGGAAATAGAATCAGAACAGGAGATTCCATGGAAATAGAATCAGAACAGGAGATTCCATGGAAATAGAATCAGAACAGGAGATTCCATGGAAATAGAATCAGAACAGGAGATTCCATGGAAATAGAATCAGAACAGGAGATTCCATGGAAATAGAATTAGAACAGGAGATTCCATGAAAATATAATTAGAACAGAAGATTCCATGGAAATAACATTTAAACAGGAGATTTCATGGAAATAGAATCAGAACAGGACATTCCATGGAAATAGAATCAGAACAGGAGATTCCATGGAAATAGAATCAGAACAGGAGATTCCATGGAAACAGAATCAGAACAGGAGATTCCATGGAAATATAATTAGAACAGGAGATTCCATGGAAATATAATTAGAACAGGAGATTCCATGAAAATATAATTAGAACAGAAGATTCCATAGAAATAGAATTAGAACAGGAGATTCCATAGAAACAGAAATATAATTAGAACAGTAGATTCCATAGAAACAGAAATAGAATTAGAACAGGAGATGCCATAGAAATAGAAATAGAATTAGAACAGGAGATTCCATAGAAAGAGAATTTGAATTAGAACAGGAGATTCAATAGAAATAGAATTAGAACAGGCGATTCCATAGAAATAGAAATAGAACAGTACATTCCATAGAAATAGAATTAGAACAGGAGATTCCATAGAAACAGAAATAGAATTAGAACAGGAGATTCCATAGAAACAGAACTAGAATTAGAACAGGAGATTCAATGGAAATAAAATTTGAATTAGAACAGGAGGTTCCATGGAAATGGAATCAGAACAGGAGATTCCATTGAAACAGAATAAGAACAGGAGATTCCATGGAAATAGAATCAGAACAGGAGATTGCATGGAAATAGAATCAGAACAGGAGATTCCATGGAAATAGAATCAGAACAGGAGATTCCATGGAAATAGAATCAGAACAGGAGATTCCATGGAAATAGAATCAGAACAGGAGATTCCATGGAAATAGAATCAGAACAGGAGATTCCATGGAAATAGAATTAGAACAGGAGATTCCATGAAAATATAATTAGAACAGAAGATTCCATGGAAATAACATTTAAACAGGAGATTTCATGGAAATAGAATCAGAACAGGACATTCCATGGAAATAGAATCAGAACAGGAGATTCCATGGAAATAGAATCAGAACAGGAGATTCCATGGAAACAGAATCAGAACAGGAGATTCCATGGAAATAGAATCAGAACAGGAGATTCCATGGAAATAGAATCAGAACAGGAGATTCCATGGAAACAGAATCAGAACAGGATATTCCATGGAAATAGAATCAGAACACCTAGAAGAACATTATAAAATAAATCTGGGAGATACAGACAACAGAATCAAACACTGATCAAATAAAGCATTTTAGGAAATGCTGCATGTCCAACTGCCAAAAAAAAGACTATAGTCGATGAATGCAACAAGTAGAGATATGGGCATCCAATTCAATTCAATACAACGTTATGTATTCCCTGGGAAGCTAACCTCCAATCGATGCTGAGGTCTGGCTAAAGTTAATCATATGTGGTTTAGAAACAAACCACTATATTGCCAGTTTAATTATCCCACCTTGAAAATCTCATAAAATGGGGTACAAAAGCTTTGTCAAGTGCTACATTCCATACTGCACATATCCTAGCATGCTATCATATCCTAGCATGCTATCATATCCTAGCATGCTATCATATCCTAGCATGCTATCATATCCTAGCATGCTATCACATCCTAGCATGCTATCAAATCATAGCACGTTTCAAATAAAATATTACTGACTCAATCAATTATAATAGCACTGATTTGGACAGTCAACAGTATGATTTGAAGCATGCTGCATTAGGATATTACCGTGTGAACAGTAGTATTAGTGCGTAATGGTGCATGGACTCAGATGGTTAGTGGGTGTAGTGGTGGGTGTATGGATGGTATTTTAGTATGGTACGTGGGATGGTGTCAATGTGAAAAAAAACATGTTAGCCTAAAACATCAACCCACTTGACAAGTAGTACCCTGGTACCTCAGTAGAAGCCTAGTACCTCAGTAGCAGCCTAGTACCTCAGTAGAAGCCTAGTACCTCAGTAGCAGCCTAGTACCTCACTAGCATCCTAGTACCTCACTAGCATCCTAGTACCTCAGTAGCATCCTAGTACCTCAGTAGCATCCTAGTACCTCAGTAGCATCCTAGTACCTCAGTAGCATCCTAGTACCTCAGTAGCATCCTAGTAGCTCAGTAGAACCTGTGAGTGTAATCAATGATCAGTACTAATGTATCATATAGGTGCTAAAACAGGGCTGCCCAACCCTGTTCCTGGAGAGCTACCCTCCTGTAGGTGTTACTCCAACCCTGTTCCTGGAGATACCAATCTGTAGGTTTAACTCCAACCATGTTCCTGGAGAGCTACCCTCCTGTAGGTGTTACTCCAACCCTGTTCCTGGAGATACCAATCTGTAGGTTTAACTCCAACCCTGTTCCTGGAGAGCTACCCTCCTGTAGGTGTTACTCCAACCCTGTTCCTGGAGATACCAATCTGTAGGTTTAACTCCAACCCTGTTCCTGGAGATACCAATCTGTAGGTTTAACTCCAACCCTGTTCCTGGAGATACCAATCTGTAGGTTTAACTCCAACCCTGTTCTTGGAGATACCAATCTGTAGGTTTAACTCCAACCCTGTTCCTGAAGAGCTACCCTCCTGTAGGTGTTACTCCAACCCTGTTCCTGGAGAGCTACCCTCCTGTAGGTGTTACTCCAACCCTGTTCCTGGAGAGCTACCCTCCTGTAGGTGCTAGTCCAACCCTCTAGGTTTTACAGGGTTGGAGTAAAACCTACAGGAGGGTCTCTCTCCAGGAACAGGGTTGGGGTTAAAACCTACAGGAGGGTATCTCTCCAGGAACAGGGTTGGAGTTAAAACCTACAGGAGGGTCTCTCTCCAGGAACAGGGTTGGGGTTAAAACCTACCGGAGGGTATCTCTCCAGGAACAGGGTTGGAGTTAAAACCTACAGGAGGGTCTCTCTCCAGGAACAGGGTTGGGGCAAAACCTACAGGAGGGTCTCTCTCCAGATACAGGGTTTGGGGTAAAACCTACAGGAGGGTCTCTCTCCAGGATCAGGGTTGGAGTTAAAACCTACAGGAGGGTAGCTCTCCAGGAACAGGGTTGGAGTTAAAACCTACAGGAGGGTCTCTCTCCAGGATCAGGGTTGGAGTTAAAACCTACAGGAGGGTAGCTCTCCAGGAACAGGGTTTGGTAGCCCTGCTCTCTCACACCTTTGTAATAGCACTGCAATTTCTACAGTAACAACATTGTTGTTATTGATTCCAAATTATTACATGGTAACAATTATTAACTTTGTACCAGAACTTTAGTTTACAGAATCCCTTACATATCTTCAAATTAACTTAACCATTCTCATTTACAGCAACGACCTGGTGTATAGTTAGAGTGGAGGGAATGGGTGATGAATGAGCCAACTGTAAGGGGGGGGGTGATTAGGTGACCATGATGGCATGAAGGCCAAGTTGGGAATTTAGCTAGGACACCAGGGTTAACACTCCTACTCATACAATAAGTGCCATGGGATCTTTAGTGACTACAGAGATTCAGGACACCTGTTTAACGTTCCATCCGAAAGACAGCACCCTACACAGGGAAATATCCCCAATCACTGCCCTGGGGAATTGGGATATTCTTTTAGACCAGAGAAAAGGGTGCCTCCTACTGGCCCTCCAACACCACTTCCAACACCATCTGGTCTCCCATCCAGGGACCAACTAGGACCAACCCTGCTTAGCTTCAGAAGCAAGCCAGCAGCATCTGGTCTCCCATCCAGGGACCAACTAGGACCAACCCTGCTTAGCTTCAGAAGCAAGCCAGCAGCATCTGGTCTCCCATCCAGGGACCAACTAGGACCAACCCTGCTTAGCTTCAGAAGCAAGCCAGCAGCATCTGGTCTCCCATCCAGGGACCAACTAGGACCAACCCTGCTTAGCTTCAGAAGCAAGCCAGCAGCATCTGGTCTCCCATCCAGGGACCAACTAGGACCAACCCTGCTTAGCTTCAGAAGCAAGCCAGCAGTGGGATGCAGGGTGGTATGCTACTGATCAAATTACCTTGATATAAGGCTTAATAATCATCATCATCCTCCTCATCATCACACGTGACAGATCTATAGAGGTGTGTGACACTGATGCAGACGCCAGACAGGATGTGTGAGTTCTAGGAAGGGTGTGAGTTCTGAGAAGGGTGTGAGTTCTAGGAAGGGTGTGAGTTCTAGGAAGGGTGTGAGTTCTAGGAAGGGTGTGAGTACCTAGGAAGGGTGTGAGTTCTAGGAAGGGTGTGAGTTCTAGGAAGGGTGTGAGTTCTAGGAAGGGTGTGAGTTCTAGGAAGGGTGTGAGTTCTAGGAAGGGTGTGAGTTCTAGGAAGGGTGTGAGTACCTAGGAAGGGTGTGAGTTCTAGGAAGGGTGTGAGTTCTAGGAAGGGTGTGAGTTCTAGGAAGGGTGTGAGTTCTAGGAAGGGTGTCAGTTCTAGGAAGGGTGTGAGTACCTAGGAAGGGTGTGAGTTCTAGGAAGGGTGTGAGTTCTAGGAAGGGTGTGAGTTCTAGGAAGGGTGTGAGTTCTAGGAAGGGTGTGAGTTCTAGGAAGGGTGTGAGTTCTAGGAAGGGTGTGAGTACCTAGGAAGGGTGTGAGTTCTAGGAAGGGTGTGAGTTCTAGGAAGGGTGTGAGTTCTAGGAAAGGTGTGAGTTCTAGGAAGGGTGTGAGTTCTAGGAAGGGTGTGAGTTCTAGGAAGGGTGTGAGTTCTAGGAAGGGTGTGAGTTCTAGGAAGGGTGTGAGTTCTAGGAAGGGTGTGAGTTCTAGGAAGGGTGTGAGTTCTAGGAAGGGTGTGAGTTCTAGGAAGGGTGTGAGTTCTAGGAAGGCGGCACTGAGTCATGGGCTACATCCTAAATGGTACCATATTCCCTACATAGTGCAATGATTCTGATCAGGGCCCACTGGACTACAGGGAACAGGGTACCATTAGGGCCGTGGTATTGAGAACTGGTGCATTACTCATGGTCATACTCCATATCTCCCTCTTTACTCCCTTTCTCAGAATCTCAATCTGTAAGTCATACAGCTTATTGATCCTTGAATGAGAGATTAATTTGTTTAAATCGGATGTGGTTGAGTCATCTGATTGAGACAGGAGAAGGAGGGCGTCTACAGACAAACAGTGAGACAGCAGAACGAAGATGGGAAGTTGCAGGACAGTTGAGAACAGAGAACAGATAAGAGAGGAAGAGGACAGAGAAGAGAGGAGAGAGGAAGAGAACAGAGAAGAGAGGACGAGAACAGAGAAGAGAGGAAGAGGGCAGAGAAGAGAGGAAGAGAACAGAGAACAGAGGAAGAGAACAGAGAAGAGAGGAAGAGGACAGAGAAAAGAGAAGAGAGGAAGAGAACAGAGAAGAGAGAAGAGAGGAAGAGAAGAGAGAAGAGAGGAAGAGAACAGAGAAGAGAGGAAGAGGACAGAGAAGAGAGGAAGAGGACAGAGAAGAGAGAAGAGAGGAAGAGAACAGAGAAGAGAGGAAGAGAACAGAGAAAAGAGGAAGAGAACAGAAGAGAG
Organism: Oncorhynchus clarkii lewisi; assembly: GCF_045791955.1. Taxonomy (NCBI): domain Eukaryota; kingdom Metazoa; phylum Chordata; class Actinopteri; order Salmoniformes; family Salmonidae; genus Oncorhynchus; species Oncorhynchus clarkii. The sequence continues at coordinate 5,946,596 of NC_092150.1, forward strand.
GAAGAGAACAGAGAAGAGAGAAGAGAGGAAGAGAACAGAGAAGAGAGAAGAGAACAGAGAAGAGAGGAAGAGAACAGAGAAGAGAGGAAGAGAACAGAGAAGAGAGGAAGAGAACAGAGAAGAGAGAAGAGAGAAAGAGAACAGAGAAGAGAGGAAGAGAACAGAGGAGGAAGAGAACAGAGAAGAGAGAAGACTGTCCTCCTTTAGTTTACAGTTTAGAAAGACATCTATATCATGGTGGTCTATAATACAGACTGTCAGCCTCCAGTATAGACATCTTTCATGGTGGTCTATAAGACGGACTGTCGGCCTCCAGTATAGACATCTATCATGGTGGTCTATAAGACAGACTGTCAGCCTCCAGTATAGACATCTATCATGGTGGTCTATAATACAGACTGTCGGCCTATAGACTTCTATCATGGTGGTCTATAAGACAGACTGTCAGCCTCCAGTATAGACATCTATCATGGTGGTCTATAATACACTGTCGGCATCCAGTATAGACCTTTATCATTGGGTCTATAAGACAGACTGTCGGCCTATAGACTTCTATCATGGTGGTCTATAATACAGACTGTCAGCCTCCAGTATAGACATCTATCATGGTGGTCTATAATACAGACTGTCAGCCTATAGACTTCTATCATGGTGGTCTATAAGACAGACTGTCGGCCTCCAGTATAGACATATATCATGGTGGTCTATAATAGAGACTGTCAGCCTATAGACCTCTATCATGGTGGTCTATAAGACAGACTGTCAGCCTCCATTATAGACATCTATCATGGTGGTCTATAATACAGACTGTCAGCCTATAGAATTCTATCATGGTGGTCTATAAGACAGACTGTCAGCCTCCAGTATATACATCTATCATGGTGGTCTATAAGACAGACTGTCAGCCTATAGACCTCTATCATGGTGGTCTATAAGACAGACTGTCGGCCTCCAGTATAGACATCTATCATGGTGGTCTATAAGACAGACAGTCAGCCTATAGACCTCTATCATGGTGGTCTATAAGACAGACTGTCGGCCTATAGACATCTATCACTGTGGTCTATAATACAGACTGTCAGCCTCCAGTATAGACATATATCATGGTGGTCTATAATACAGACTGTCAGCCTATAGACATCTATCATGGTAGTCTATAATACAGACTGTCAGCCTCCAGTATATACATCTATCATGGTGGTCTATAAGACAGACTGTCGGCCTATAGACATCTATCATGGTGGTCTATAATACAGACTGTCGGCCTATAGACATCTATCATGGTGGTTTATAATACAGACTGTCAGCCTCCAGTATAGACATCTATCATGGTGGTCTATAATACAGACTGTCAGCCTATAGACTTCTATCACGGTGGTCTATAAGACAGACTGTCGGCCTCCAGTATAGACATATATCATGGTGGTCTATAATAGAGACTGTCAGCCTATAGACCTCTATCATGGTGGTCTATAAGACAGACTGTCAGCCTCCATTATAGACATCTATCATGGTAGTCTATAATACAGACTGTCAGCCTATAGAATTCTATCATGGTGGTCTATAAGACAGACTGTCAGCCTCCAGTATATACATCTATCATGGTGGTCTATAAGACAGACTGTCAGCCTATAGACCTCTATCATGGTGGTCTATAAGACAGACTGTCGGCCTCCAGTATAGACATCTATCATGGTGGTCTATAAGACAGACAGTCAGCCTATAGACCTCTATCATGGTGGTCTATAAGACAGACTGTCGGCCTATAGACATCTATCACTGTGGTCTATAATACAGACTGTCAGCCTCCAGTATAGACATATATCATGGTGGTCTATAATACAGACTGTCAGCCTATAGACATCTATCATGGTAGTCTATAATACAGACTGTCAGCCTCCAGTATATACATCTATCATGGTGGTCTATAAGACAGACTGTCGGCCTATAGACATCTATCATGGTGGTCTATAATACAGACTGTCGGCCTATAGACATCTATCATGGTGGTTTATAATACAGACTGTCGGCAACCAGTATAGACATCTATCATGGTGGTCTATAATACAGACTGTCGGCCTATAGACATCTATCATGGTGGTCTATAAGACAGACTGTCGGCCTATAGACATCTATCATGGTGGTCTATAAGACAGACTGTCGGCCTATAGACATCTATCACGGTGGTCTATAATACAGACTGTCGGCCGATAGACATCTTTTACGGTGGTCTATAATACAGACTGTCGGCCGATAGACATCTTTTACGGTGGTCTATAATACAGACTGTCGGCCTATAGACTTCTGTCATGGTGGTTTATAATACAGACTGTCGGCAACCAGTATAGACATCTATCATGGTGGTCTATAAGACAGACTGTCGGCCTATAGACTTCTGTCATGGTGGTCCATAATACAGACTGTCGGCCTATAGACTTCTATCATGGTGGTCTATAATACAGACTGTCGGCCTCCAGTATAGACATCTATCATGGTGGTCTATAAGACAGACTGTCAGCCTATAGACATCTATCATGGTGGTCTATAATACAGACTTTCAGCCTCCAGTATAGACACCTACCATGGTGGTCTATAATACAGACTGTCAGCCTCCAGTATAGACATCTATCATGGTGGTCTATAATACAGACTGTCGGCCTCCAGTATAGACATCTATCATGGTGGTCTATAAGACAGACTGTCAGAGTATAGACATCTATCATGGTGGTCTATAATACAGACTGTCAGCCTCCAGTATAGACACCTATCATGGTGGTCTATAATACAGACTGTCACCCTCCAGTATATACATCTATCATGGTGGTCTATAAGACAGACTGTCGGCCTATAGACATCTATCATGGTGGTCTATAAGACAGACTGTCGGCCTATAGACATCTATCACGGTGGTCTATAATACAGACCGTCGGCCTATAGACATCTATCACGGTGGTCTATAATACAGACTGTCGGCCTATAGACTTCTATCATGGTGGTCTATAAGACAGACTGTCGGCCTATAGACTTCTGTCATGGTGGTCTATAATACAGACTATCGGCCTATAGACATCTATCATCGTGGTCTATAATACAGACTGTCGGCCTATAGACTTCTATCATGGTTGTATATAATACAGACTGTCAGCCTATAGACATCTATCATGGTGGTCTATAATACAGACTGTCAGCCTCCAGTATAGACATCTATCATGGTGGTCTAAAATACAGACTGTCAGCCTATAGACATCTATCATGGTGGTCTATAATACAGACTGTCGGCCTATAGACTTCTATCACGGTTGTCTATAATATAGACTGTCGGCCTATAGACTTCTATCATGGTGGTCTATAATACAGACTGTCTGCCTATAGACTTCTATCACGGTGGTCTATAATACAGACTGTCGGCCTATAGACATCTATCATGGTGGTCTATAATACAGACTGTCGGCCTATAGACATCTATCATGGTGGTCTATAATACAGACTGTCGGCCTATAGACTTCTATCATGGTGGTCTATAAGACAGACTGTCGGCCTATAGACATCTATCACGGTGGTCTATAATACAGACTGTCGGCCGATAGACATCTTTTACGGTGGTCTATAATACAGACTGTCGGCCTATAGACTTCTGTCATGGTGGTTTATAATACAGACTGTCGGCAACCAGTATAGACATCTATCATGGTGGTCTATAAGACAGACTGTCGGCCTATAGACTTCTGTCATGGTGGTCCATAATACAGACTGTCGGCCTATAGACTTCTATCATGGTGGTCTATAATACAGACTGTCGGCCTCCAGTATAGACATCTATCATGGTCGTCTATAAGACAGACTGTCAGCCTATAGACATCTATCATGGTGGTCTATAATACAGACTTTCAGCCTCCAGTATAGACACCTACCATGGTGGTCTATAATACAGACTGTCAGCCTCCAGTATAGACATCTATCATGGTGGTCTATAATACAGACTGTCGGCCTCCAGTATAGACATCTATCATGGTGGTCTATAAGACAGACTGTCAGAGTATAGACATCTATCATGGTGGTCTATAATACAGACTGTCGGCCTATAGACTTCTATCATGGTGGTCTATAATACAGACTGTCGGCCTATAGACATCTATCATGGTGGTCTATAAGACAGACTGTTGGCCTATAGACATCTATCATGGTGGTCTATAAGACAGACTGTCGGCCTATAGACATCTATCACGGTGGTCTATAATACAGACCGTCGGCCTATAGACATCTATCACGGTGGTCTATAATACAGACTGTCGGCCTATAGACTTCTATCATGGTGGTCTATAAGACAGACGGTCGGCCTATAGACTTCTGTCATGGTGGTCTATAATACAGACTATCGGCCTATAGACATCTATCATCGTGGTCTATAATACAGACTGTCGGCCTATAGACTTCTATCATGGTTGTATATAATACAGACTGTCAGCCTATAGACATCTATCATGGTGGTCTATAATACAGACTGTCAGCCTCCAGTATAGACATCTATCATGGTGGTCTAAAATACAGACTGTCAGCCTATAGACATCTATCATGGTGGTCTATAATACAGACTGTCGGCCTATAGACTTCTATCACAGTTGTCTATAATATAGACTGTCGGCCTATAGACTTCTATCATGGTGGTCTATAATACAGACTGTCGGCCTATAGACTTCTATCACGGTGGTCTATAATACAGACTGTCGGCCTATAGACATCTATCATGGTGGTCTATAATACAGACTGTCGGCCTATAGACATCTATCATGGTGGTCTATAATACAGACTGTCGGCCTATAGACTTCTATCATGGTGGTCTATAATAGAGACTGTCGGCCTATAGACTTCTATCATGGTGGTCTATAATACAGACTGTCGGCCTATAGACTTCTATCATGGTGGTCTATAATACAGACTGTCGGCCTATAGACTTCTATCATGGTTGTCTATAATACAGACTGTCGGCCAATAGACTTCTATCATGGTGGTCTATAATGCAGACTGTCGGCCAATAGACTTCTATCATGGTGGTCTATAATACAGACTGTCGGCCTATAGTGTTCTATCATGGTGGTCTATAATACAGACTGTCGGCCTATAGACATCTATCATGGTGGTCTATAATACAGACTGTCGGCCTATAGACTTCTATCACGGTGGTCTATAATATAGACTGTCGGCCTATAGACTTCTATCATGGTGGTCTATAATACAGACTGTCGGCCTATAGACTTCTATCACGGTGGTCTATAATACAGACTGTCGGCCTATAGACATCTATCATGGTGGTCTATAATACAGACTGTCGGCCTATAGACTTCTATCATGGTGGTCTATAATACAGACTGTCGGCCTATAGACCTCTATCATGGTTTCTTACCTGGAAACTGTACTTCAAAGACGTCGTCGTGTGTCAGAGCCATGTTTTGAGCCAGAGCCAAAACGGGGTGGACTAAGTTCGGGCTTTCAGGAAGGAGCGGTGCTTTATGGGGCGTTGGAGGAGAGTTGATGCTGGACTTACAGTAGTTGGGTGATCCTGGTTGGGGTGCTCGCGGGATATGCTTGTTCTTCTTCTTTGGTAGCTTCTGCTTCGCCATGGCCAGGGAGTAATACATCCCAAAGTTGTTGACGATCACGGGGACGGGCATGGCGATGGTCAGTACACCCGACAGGGCGCACAGCGCGCCGACAAGCATACCCGACCACGTCTGGGGGTACATGTCGCCGTAGCCAAGGGTCGTCATGGTAACGACGGCCCACCAGAATCCGATGGGGATGTTCTTGAAGTGCGTGTGATCGCTGGCGCGCGGGTCGGTCGGGTCCGCTCCCATCCGTTCGGCATAGTAGATCATCGTGGCGAAGATGAGGACTCCGAGGGCGAGGAAGATAATGAGGAGGAGGAACTCATTGGTGCTAGCCCGTAACGTGTGACCCAGAACCCTCAGGCCCACGAAGTGACGGGTCAGCTTGAAGATACGCAGGATCCTGACGAACCTCACCACCCTCAGGAACCCCAGAACATCCTTAGCCGCTTTAGAAGACAGCCCACTCAGCCCGACCTCCAGGTAGAACGGTAAGATAGCCACGAAGTCGATAACGTTGAGAGCTTTCTTCATGAACTCCATCTTATCCGGACAGAATATGACTCGCATCATGAACTCAAAGGTAAACCAGACCACGCAGACGCCCTCGATATAGGTGAGATAGACCACCGTCTCCGTCTCCTGGTACACATGCTCCACCGTCACGTTGTCCACCAGCTCCAGCTCGGTGCGGTTCACGATGGGGTTGAAGAACTCGTGGGTCTCCAGGCAGAAGGTGGAGATGGACACGAGGATGAAGAACAGAGAGGCCAGGGCTATCCACTGTGGAGGAGGGAGAAAAGAGAGGAATGGAAAGAGAGAGAAGGAGGGAAAGAGAGATTATTATTTGAAGGTTCTGGCATAAGGACTTCATAACACATAATACAATTATAAGCAGTGCAGAGATGTACAGAAGATGGAGATGGACACCAGAGAGAAAGGGGAGGAGAGAGAGAAAAGGGAGGGGAGGAAAGACAGAGGGGAGGAGAGACAGGGGAGGGAGGAGAGAGAGGGGAGGGGAGGTAAGAGAAAAGGGGAGGAGAGAGGGAAAGGGGAGGAAAGAGAAAAAGGGGAGGAGGGGAAAGAGAGCGGGGAGGAAAGAGAGCGGGGAGGGAGGAGAGAGAGAAGGGGAGGGGAGGAGAGAGAGAAGGGGAGGGGAGGAGAGAGAGAGGGGAGGAGAGAGAGAAAGAGGAGGGGAGGGGAGAGAGAAAGGGGAGGGGAGGAGAAAGGGGAGAGAGACTTCCACTCTCTCCCTCCCCTCTCTCTTTCTATTTCCCTCTCTCTCTCCTCCCCTCCCCTTTCTCTCTCTCCACCCCTCTCTCTATCCTCCCCTCCCTCCCCTTTCTCTCTCTCTCCTCCCCTCTCTATTCCTCTCTCCTCTCCATCTCTCTCTCTCTCCACCCCTCCACCCCTCTCTCTATCCTCCCTTCTATCTCCTCTCCTCCCTTTCTCTCTCTCCACCCCTCTCTCTCTCCAACCCTCTCTCTCCCCTCTCTCTCTCTCCTCCCCTCCCCTTTCTCTCTCCTCCCCTCCCTCCCTCTCTCCATCTCCTCCCCTTTCTCTCTCCATCTCCTCCCTCTCTCTTCTCCCCTCCCTCCCTCTCTCTTACTCCCCTCTCCTTTCTCTCTCCTCCCTCCCCCTCTCCCTCCTCCCCTCCCCTTTCTCTCTCCCCCCTCCCCTTTCTCCCTCGTCCCCTCCCCTTTCTCTCTCCTCCCCTCCCCTTTCTCTCTCCTCCCCTCCATTACAACACTGATGTGGACTGGACAGACTGTATTACAGGGGAGGAGAGAGAAAGGGGAGGGGAGGAAGAGAGAGAGATAGACATTTTTATTTGTACAACATACTTTTATGTATATTATGTATTGATTGACATTGGTATAACAGGAAGGTTATAACAGTCTGTCCAGTCCACATCAATGTAACATAGATGTAATCTACTCCTCCATTTAGGATGATAGATGTAATCTACTCCTCCAATAGGATGATAGATGTAATCTACTCCTCCATTAGGATGATAGATGTAATCTACTCCTCCATTAGGATAATAGATGTAATCTACTCCTCCATTTAGGATGATAGATGTAATCTACTCCTCCATTAGGATGATAGATGTAATCTACTCCTCCATTAGGATGATAGATGTAATCTACTCCTCCATTAGGATGATAGATCTAATCTACTCCTCCATTAGGATGATAGATGTAATCTACTCCTCCATTAGGATGATAGATGTAATCTACTCCTCCATTAGGATGATAGATGTAATCTACTCCTCCATTAGGATGATATATGTAATCTACTCCTCCATTAGGATGATATTTGTAATCTACTCCTCCATTAGAATGATAGATGTAATCTACACCTCCATTAGTAGAAATGGACTGAAACCTTTCTGTTTCAACGTAGGACACAGAGAAATGTGTCCTTTCCCAAGGCAGTAATGACAAGCTGACGGATACTGTAGAAATGGAATGAAACCTTGGAGGTGACTTCTCTGGATTGATTTGTTGCGTAGCTTTGTTTGTTTGTGTTTGTGTTTGTGGGTGCTTTGTTTGTTTGTGTTTGTGGGTGCTTTGTTAGTTTGTGTTTGTGGGTGCTTTGTTTGTTTGTGTTTGTGTTTGTGGTTGCTTTGTTTGTTTGTGTTTGTGGTTGCTTTGTTTGTTTGTGTTTGCGGTTGCTTTGTTTGTTTGTGTTTGTGTGTGCTTTGTTTGTTTGTGTTTGTGTTTGTGTGTGCTTTGTTTGTTTGTGTTTGTGGGTGCTTTGTTTGTTTGTGTTTGTGTTTGTGGGTGCTTTGTTTGTTTGTGTTTGTGGGTGCTTTGTTTGTTTGTGTTTGTGTTTGTGGGTGCTTTGTTTGTTTGTGTTTGTGGGTGCTTTGTTTGTTTGTGTTTGTGTTTGTGGGTGCTTTGTTTGTTTGTGTTTGTGTTTGTGGGTGCTTTGTTTGTTTGTGTTTGTGGGTGCTTTGTTTTTGTTTGTGTTTGTGGGTGCTTTGTTTGTTTGTGTTTGTGGGTGCTTTGTTTGTTTGTGTTTGTGTTTGTGGGTGCTTTGTTTGTTTGTGTTTGTGTTTGTGGGTGCTTTGTTTGTTTGTGTTTGTGTTTGTGGGTGCTTTGTTTGTTTGTGTTTGTGGGTGCTTTGTTTGTTTGTATTTGTGGGTGCTTTGTTTGTTTGTGTTTGTGTTTGTGGGTGCTTTGTTTGTTTGTGTTTGTATATGTGGGTGCTTTGTTTGTGAAGGTAGTTATGTGTCAACACAAACTCATCTGCAAGAACTGCAGCTTTTCTCAACTGTAAGACCCTCGTGCTCATAAATGTAGGTCGCAACCGTTTTGTTTGAAGGCAATTCTCGAACTGCTCTAGAAGTATTTAAATCCTCAAGGTCCTAGACCTCTTGAGAACCACACCGTCTGATCAAATGGACCTGCTTGCTCCCTTGCGAACTCAACATGGCTTTGTTATTCTGTTTTTTTTTTAATTTAGGGAACTGTTGTCTGTATGCCTCTGGGACCAACTCGTAAACCCGAAGGATAACAGCTTAAACAGTGTCATAATCTGAACTCTGGTCAAGAGATAAAGTGACTTTCTGAGCCTTTCCCACCAGAACACGTTGTCTTTCCCACCAGAACAGAACACTTTGTCTTTCCCACCAGAACAGAACACTTTGCCTTTCCCACCAGAACACGTTGTCTTTCCCAACAGAACACGTTGTCTTTCCCAACAGAACACGTTGTCTTTCCCAACAGAACACGTTGTCTTTCCCACCAGAACACGTTGTCTTTCCCAACAGAACACTTTGTCTTTCCCACCAGAACAGAACACTTTGTCTTTCCCACCAGAACACTTTGTCTTTCCCACCAGAACACTTTGTCTTTCCCACCAGAACAGAACACTTTGTCTTTCCCACCAGAACACGTTGTCTTTCCCACCAGAACACGTTGTCTTTCCCACCAGAACACGTTGTCTTTCCCACCAGAACAGAACACTTTGTCTTTCCCACCAGAACACGTTGTCTTGCCCACCAGAACACGTTGTCTTTCCCACCAGAACACTTTGTCTTTCCCACCAGAACACGTTGTCTTTCCCACCAGAACACTTTGTCTTTCCCACCAGAACACGTTGTCTTTCCCACCAGAACACTTTGTCTTTCCCACCAGAACACTTTGTCTTTCCCACCAGAACAGAACACTTTGTCTTTCCCACCAGAACACGTTGTCTTTCCCGCCAGAACACGTTGTCTTTCCCACCAGAACACTTTGTCTTTCCCACCAGAACACGTTGTCTTTCCCAACAGAACACGTTGTCTTTCCCACCAGAACACGTTGTCTTTCCCACCAGAACACGTTGTCTTTCCCACCAGAACACGTTGTCTTTCCCACCAGAACAGAACACTTTGTCTTTCCCACCAGAACACGTTGTCTTGCCCACCAGAACACGTTGTCTTTCCCACCAGAACACTTTGTCTTTCCCACCAGAACACGTTGTCTTTCCCACCAGAACACTTTGTCTTTCCCACCAGAACACGTTGTCTTTCCCACCAGAACACTTTGTCTTTCCCACCAGAACACTTTGTCTTTCCCACCAGAACAGAACACTTTGTCTTTCCCACCAGAACACGTTGTCTTTCCCGCCAGAACACGTTGTCTTTCCCACCAGAACACTTTGTCTTTCCCACCAGAACACTTTGTCTTTCCCACCAGAACACTTTGTCTTTCCCACCAGAACACGTTGTCTTTCCCACCAGAACACGTTGTCTTTCCCACCAGAACACTTTGTCTTTCCCACCAGAACACTTTGTCTTTCCCACCAGAACACGTTGTCTTTCCCACCAGAACACTTTGTCTTTCCCACCAGAACACGTTGTCTTTCCCACCAGAACACTTTGTCTTTCCCACCAGAACACGTTGTCTTTCCCACCAGAACACTTTGTCTTTCCCACCAGAACACTTTGTCTTTCCCACCAGAACACTTTGTCTTTCCCACCAGAACACGTTGTCTTTCCCACCAGAACACTTTGTCTTTCCCACCAGAACACGTTGTCTTTCCCACCAGAACACTTTGTCTTTCCCACCAGAACACTTTGTCTTTCCCACCAGAACAGAACACTTTGTCTTTCCCACCAGAACACGTTGTCTTTCCCGCCAGAACACGTTGTCTTTCCCACCAGAACACTTTGTCTTTCCCACCAGAACACTTTGTCTTTCCCACCAGAACACTTTGTCTTTCCCACCAGAACACGTTGTCTTTCCCACCAGAACACTTTGTCTTTCCCACCAGAACACTTTGTCTTTCCCACCAGAACACGTTGTCTTTCCCACCAGAACACTTTGTCTTTCCCACCAGAACACGTTGTCTTTCCCACCAGAACACTTTGTCTTTCCCACCAGAACACGTTGTCTTTCCCACCAGAACACTTTGTCTTTCCCACCAGAACACTTTGTCTTTCCCACCAGAACACTCTGTCTTTCCCACCAGAACACTTTGTCTTTCCCACCAGAACACTTTGTCTTTCCCACCAGAACACGTTGTCTTTCCCACCAGAACACTTTGTCTTTCCCACCAGAACACGTTGTCTTTCCCACCAGAATACGTTGTCTTTCCCACCAGAACACTTTGTCTTTCCCACCAGAACACTTTGTCTTTCCCACCAGAACACGTTGTCTTTCCCATCAGAACACGTTGTCTTTCCCACCAGAACACGTTGTCTTTCCCACCAGAACACGTTGTCTTTCCCACCAGAACACGTTGTCTTTCCCACCAGAACACGTTGTCTTTCCCACCAGAACACTTTGTCTTTCCCACCAGAACACGTTGTCTTTCCCACCAGAACACGTTGTCTTTCCCACCAGAACACGTTGTCTTTCCCACCAGAACACGTTGTCTTTCCCACCAGAACACTTTGTCTTTCCCACCAGAACACGTTGTCTTTCCCACCAGAACACGTTGTCTTTCCCACCAGAACACGTTGTCTTTCCCACCAGAACACGTTGTCTTTCCCACCAGAACACTTTGTCTTTCCCACCAGAACACTTTGTCTTTCCCACCAGAACAGAACACTTTGTCTTTCCCACCAGAACACTTTGTCTTTCCCACCAGAACACGTTGTCTTTCCCACCAGAACACGTTGTCTTTCCCGCCAGAACACGTTGTCTTTCCCGCCAGAACACGTTGTCTTTCCCACCAGAACACTTTGGAGGAGCAGTGACTAAATGTCTCAGGTACATTTTAGGGAGGTGGCAATCCGCTCAGACAGAGTAAAATATATATCCACCTCCTTTTTTATTGAAAGGCGGTACAAGCCGGCTGTTCCGACCAAGATCAAACTCTGTTGAGGGTGCAGGATGGCCTGACTGGATTCAGAGTACATCTCAGTCAAATGGCACGCTCACGTTCCTGTTCCCCTTTCGTTGTGCTCTAGCTCGAATGTGCTTGTGCTCAACCCCTCTTTTTTACGCTGCTGCTACTCTCTGTTTGTCATATAAGTATAGTCACTTTAACTATACATTCATGTACATACTACCTCAATTGGGACGACCAACCAGTGCTCCTGCACATTGGCTAACTGGGCTGTCTGCATTGTGTCCCACCACCCACCAACCCCTCTTTTACGCTACTGCTACTCTCTGTTCATCATATATGCATAGTCACTTTAACCATATCTACATGTACATACTACCTCAATCAGCCTGACTCACCGGTGTCTGTATGTAGCCTCGCCTCCTTTATAGTTGGTTAGGAGCCCGTAAAAATTGCAGCCGTCCCCTCCTGCGACATTCAGATCATCAGGGTGGATGTCATTGACAGAAACTCTACCACAAAAGTGTCTTTTGAACAGTGACTTATCTGGGCACAGCAGATCGTCAGAGTAGGTGATTAGAGTGACTACCATACTCATGGGAAACACGATCCCGGACGAGCCCCCCATTTTGTTCCCCCGGCAAGAACCAAATACTGTCGCTAAAACAGAAGGGGATAACTAACAAAAAGTCACTGGCAACAACCAAAATGAAACAGGTGGGTTTTTAGGAGGGGGGGTTCTGAAAAACACTCATGGGGGTGTCCACTGAAAGTTGCCTAGTAACAACAACTGAAGCCTAAAAAGACGGCCACTAAATGTGCCTATAAATTTGCTAAAAAAAATCCCACACCAAACTTAAAGACAAGAAGCAAACGAAAAAAAAAGTGGAATGGAAAAACCAAAGCCTGTAACAAATGGAATTAATAGAATAGTCACAAAAATGCAAACCCCTCCCACCTGGCACCCCAGACAGGCTAAAGAAAAGACTCAAACCCCTCCCACTTGGCACCTCAGACAGGCTAAAGAAAAGACTCAAACCCCTCCCACCTGGCACCTCAGACAGGCTAAAGAAAAGACTCAAACCCCTCCCACCTGGCACCCCAGACAGGCTAAAGAAAAGACTCAAACCCCTCCCACCTGGCACACCAGACAGGCTAAAGAAAAAAGCAAAACCCCTCCCACCTGGCACCCCAGACAGGCTAAAGAAAAGACTCAAACCCCTCCCACCTGGCACCTCAGACAGGCTAAAGAAAAGACTCAAACCCCTCCCACCTGGCACCCCAGACAGGCTAAAGAAAAGACTCAAACCCCTCCCACCTGGCACACCAGACAGGCTAAAGAAAAGACTCAAAGTCTTTGAAAGATTTCAGATAGTAACTGAACCCAAACCTGGTACCCATAGAGATAGATACGTATATGTTTCAGCCAGCCAGCCAGGCAGACTAATGGAATGAATGACACATCTGGGAGGGGGAGGGATGTGTGTGTCTCTGTGTGTGTGTGTCTCTGTGTGTGCGTGTCTGTGTGTGTGTGTGTGTGTGTGTCTGTGTCTCTGTTGCTAAGTGAGACAAGTCAGGGTATGATTGAAACTGAGTGGTGCTTGATACTCCAGCGAGTAAATGCCACACACACACACACACACACACACACACACACACACACACACACACACACACACACACACACAGACAATTAGCATGCCATACTGCCATACAGTACAGAGAATACCATGCAAATTACCCTCTTCCCTTTAGCATAAGGTCATTCAGTTGATACTATAAAAATGCTACTTAAAATGAGTCACGTTTGGCATATTAACACATAGTAAATAACATGCAAATCACCCCTTAAACTTTAGCATGAGCTCACTTGGAGTAAGTACCATGGATCGTTTACATCAAATGATGTATATAAACCCTGGATGACTGACAGGGGCGCTGTATTGAAGCCAACGTGCAGCCATCTTGGTATTCCTCTATATATTCTATTACAGACACCTTAATTAATGCATATCTTTAAATTATGTTAGCTAAACATTAAAAAAAAAATATATATATATATATACAGTGCCTTGCGAAAGTATTCGGCCCCCTTGAACTTTGCGACCTTTTGCCACATTTCAGGCTTCAAACATAAAGATATAAAACTGTATTTTTTTGTGAAGAATCAACAACAAGTGGGACACAATCATGAAGTGGAACGACATTTATTGGATATTTCAAACTTTTTTAACAAATCAAAAACTGAAAAATTGGGCGTGCAAAATTATTCAGCCCCCTTAAGTTAATACTTTGTAGCGCCACCTTTTGCTGCGATTACAGCTGTAAGTCGCTTGGGGTATGTCTCTATCAGTTTTGCACATCGAGAGACTGAAATTTTTTCCCATTCCTACATGCAAAACAGCTCGAGCTCAGTGAGGTTGGATGGAGAGCATTTGTGAACAGCAGTTTTCAGTTCTTTCCACAGATTCTCGATTGGATTCAGGTCTGGACTTTGACTTGGCCATTCTAACACCTGGATATGTTTATTTTTGAACCATTCCATTGTAGATTTTGCTTTATGTTTTGGATCATTGTCTTGTTGGAAGACAAATCTCCGTCCCAGTCTCAGGTCTTTTGCAGACTCCATCAGGTTTTCTTCCAGAATGGTCCTGTATTTGGCTCCATCCATCTTCCCATCAATTTTAACCATCTTCCCTGTCCCTGCTGAAGAAAAGCAGGCCCAAACCATGATGCTGCCACCACCATGTTTGACAGTGGGGATGGTGTGTTCAGCTGTGTTGCTTTTACGCCAAACATAACGTTTTGCATTGTTGCCAAAAAGTTACATTTTGGTTTCATCTGACCAGAGCGCCTTCTTCCACATGTTTGGTGTGTCTCCCAGGTGGCTTGCGGCAAACTTTAAACTACACTTTTTATGGATATCTTTAAGAAATGGCTTTCTTCTTGCCACTCTTCCACAAAGGCCAGATTTGTGCAATATATGACTGATTGTTGTCCTATGGACAGAGTCTCCCACCTCAGCTGTAGATCTCTGCAGTTCATCCAGAGTGATCATGGGCCTCTTGGCTGCATCTCTGATCAGTCTTCTCCTTGTATGAGCTGAAAGTTTAGAGGGACGGCCAGGTCTTGGTAGATTTGCAGTGGTCTGATACTCCTTCCATTTCAATATTATCGCTTGCACAGTGCTCCTTGGGATGTTTAAAGCTTGGGAAATCTTTTTGTATCCAAATCCGGCTTTAAACTTCTTCACAACAGTATCTCGGACCTGCCTGGTGTGTTCCTTGTTCTTCATGATGCTCTCTGCGCTTTTAATGGACCTCTGAGACTATCACAGTGCAGGTGCATTTATACGGAGACTTGATTACACACAGGTGGATTGTATTTATCATCATTAGTCATTTAGGTCAACATTGGATCATTCAGAGATCCTCACTGAACTTCTGGAGAGAGTTTGCTGCACTGAAAGTAAAGGGGCTGAATAATTTTGCACGCCCAATTTTTCAGTTTTTGATTTGTTAAAAAAGTTTGAAATATCCAATAAATGTCGTTCCACTTCATGATTGTGTCCCACTTGTTGTTGATTCTTCACAAAAAAATACAGTTTTATATCTTTATGTTTGAAGCCTGAAATGTGGCAAAAGGTCGCAAAGTTCAAGGGGGCCGAATACTTTCGCAAGGCACTGTATATATATATATAATATATAATATATAATATATAAATAATTTATTTTAGAGTGTATTAATGTTACTGTCCCCACTACAACAACAACCATTCTTATATACATGTAATTTAGTCCTTTATTGAACATTTCATTGAAATACTGTAGAATTCCATTCATTCCTATGGAGGACTGCTCCTACTGGGGAGAGCCAATATGGCCGACCGGAGGCTTCAAAGCCTCTGAATGGGTTTATACACATCATTGTTTACGTCACAATAACCCGAGTACCACGGATGGTTTACATCACTATAGCCCGAGTACCACGGATGGTTTGGCACGCTAATCTCACACAAATCATCAAGGAACCCACCAGGTACAACCCTAAATCTGTAAACATGGGCACCCTCATAGATATCCTCCTGACCAACCTGCCCTCCAAATACACCTCTGCTGTATTTTCAATCAGGATCTCGGCGATCACTTCCTCATTGCCTGCATCCGTAATGGGTCTGCGACCAAAAGACCACCCCTCATCACTGTCAAACGCTCCCTAAAACACTTCTGCGAACAGGCCTATCTAATCAACCTGGCCCGGGTATCCTGGAAGGATATTGACCTCATCCCGTCAGTTGAGGATGCCTGGCTGTTCTTTAAAAGTAATTTCCTCACCATCATAAATAAGCATGCCCCTTTCAAAAAGTATAGAACTAAGAACAGATATAGCCCTTGGTTCGCTCCAGACCTGACTGCCCTTGACCAGCACAAAAACATCCTTTGGCGTACTGCACTAGCATTGAATAGTCCCCGCGATATGCAACTGTTCAGGGAAGTCAGGAACCAATACACACAGTCAGTTAGGAAAGCAAAGTATACTTTTTCAAACAGAAATTTGCATCCTGTAGCTCTAACTCCAAAAAGTTCTGGGACACTGTAAAGTCCATGGAGAATAAGAGCACCTCCTCCCAACTGCCCACTGCACTGAGGCTAGGAAACACTGTCACCACTGATAAATCCATGATAATCGAGAATTTCAATAAGCATTTCTCTACGGCTGGCCATGCTTTCCTCCTGGCTACCCCTACCCCGGCCAACAGCTCCAAACCCCCAGATTCTCCTTCACTCAAATCCAGATAGCAGATTTTCTGAAAGAGCTGCAAAACCTGGACCCGTACAAATCAGCTGGGCTAGAAAATCTGGACCCTCTCTAATTATCTGCCGTCATTGTTGCAACCCCTATAAGTCTGTTCAACATCTCTTTCATATCGTCCGAGATTCCTAAATATTGGAAAGCTGCCGCGGTCAGACCCCCCTTCAAAGGGGGAGGCACTCTCAACCCAAACTGCTACAGACCTATATCCATCCTGCCCTGCCTTTCTAAAGTCTTCGAAAGCCAAGTTAATAAACAGATCACTGACCATTTCAAATCCCACAGTACCTTCTCCGCTGTGTAATCTGGTTTACGAGCTGGTCACGGGTGCACCTCAGCCACGCTGAGGTACTAAGGTACTAAACAATATCATAAGCACCATTGATAAAAGACAATAGTGTGTAGCCGTATTCATTGACCTGGCCAAGGCTTTCGACTCTCTCGATCACCATATTGTTATCGTCAGACTCACTACAGCCCGAGTACCACGGATGGTTTACCTCACTACAGCCCGAGTACCACGGATGGTTTACATCACTAGAGCCCGAGTACCACGGATGGTTTACCTCGCTATAGCCCGAGTACCACGGATGGTTTACCTCGCTACAGCCCGAGTACCACGGATGGTTTACCTCGCTATAGCCCGAGTACCACGGATGGTTTACCTCGCTATAGCCCGAGTACCACGGATGGTTTACCTCGCTATAGCCCGAGTACCACGGATGGTTTACCTCACTATAGTCGGAGTACCATAGATGGTGGTACTCCCTATATAGTGTACAACTTTTTTTCTTTTTTCTTTTTCTTTTTCTACCCCGTTTTCTCCCCAATTTTGTGGTCTCCAATTGTTAGTAGCTACTACCTTGTCTCATTGCTACAACTCCCGTACGGGCTCGGGAGAGACGAAGGTTGAAAGTCATGCGTCCTCCGATACACAACCCAACCACGCCGCACTGCTTCTTAACACAGCGCCATCCAACCCGGAAGCCAGCCGCACCAATGAGGAAACACCGCGCACCTGGTAACCTTGGTTAGCGCGCACTGCGCCCCGCCCGCCACAGGAGTCGCTGGTGCGCGATGAGACAAGGACTTCCCTACCGGCCAAACCCCTCCTCCTGTATCACAACGATCCAGTTATTGTGAGCCGTGTGCCAGGCTCCAGGTTTCAACCTGCTTCGTGTTCCAGAACGTCCTAAATGAAATCGCAAAACGTTAGCCTGACATGAACCACTAATGCTAGTGACCCTCAGGAACAACTGTTTGAATGTTAAACCCATAACAACAACTACACAGGACGTGACGGGGGAAAAGAAAGGTCAACGGAATAGAATGGAATGATGCTAAATGTAGGCTACAAATTAAAGAAAACTAACACTTATAGTAAATAAATGACGGTTGGTATTACTGACGATGGCTAATATTTAACATGACACAAATTGTTACATTTTAAAAACCGCAGAAAAGCCCAAGCATATAATTAGAACATTCCAAAGCGCATGCATCAACTTGACAGAAGGCTATATATCTTGGGTTTCCAAATTTCATCCATGCAAATTACGAGGGCAGAAAAAAAATTACAATTCTGAATAACGGTAGAGCTATTTCTAGTCTAATTCACCGTGGAAAAGGGGCCGCAATGCATGTCACGTTAATTTTACTTTCAGTTTGCTTTCATATGACTGGTTTCATAAGGACAAGTAATCTACGGTAAAACAATTGTTATTTTAATTCACAATCCCCTCCTACCAAACAGATTACTAATTTTACCTAGCTCTTATCAATAGCTCGTGTCAAATTAAAAGAAATTAGATGCTTTTTACACTTGGAACAGGGCAAGTTCGTTCGCTCGACCTAATTCATTGTTCCAATCGCGCGTAAAAGGTGGTGGAATTATGAGGGAATGAGATCCAAGGTCAGAATACAGTGTACAGAATACTCCTCCTCCACCTTCATGTATTTAATCTCCACCCCCTAAATTAATAGCAGGTGAATAACATGCTATTCTCGTGCTTAAATTCGAGGTCAGAAAACGCGTAGAGAGAAAAGTCTATTTAAAAAAAAAAGGGAATTTATGTACCATTTATGCGCGCTAAACTCGGGTCAGAATCGGGCCCTATGTAGAGAATAGGATGGTATTTGTGAGTCACGCAGTGTTCCAGTCAAATTGCCTTGGTCTTGATTGGGTTTGTCAGTTCCAGTCATTATATTTCTATGCGTATAGGGTAAGGAAGCAGCAGCGCATCCATTAAACCAGGAAAACCCATCATCATCAACCATTCATCACACACACACACACACACACACACACACACACACACACACACACACACCTCTCTACAGCTTCTGTGTCTCTCCTGTAATTTTCTCATGATGGACCAGATGGAACTGAGCATTAGGCCTCGCTGTGTCCCAAATGACACCCTATGGGACCTGGTCAAAAGTAGTGCCAAATGGCACTCTATTCCATATATAGTCCACCACCAACAGAGCCCTAGTCAAGAGTAGTGCACAATATAGGGAATAGGGTGCCAGCTCTGGTCAAAAGCAGTGCACTATATAGGGAATAGGGTGCTATTTGGGACAGTCTTCTGAACATCCAATCCATTCTGTCTGATTCCATCACAAATAGTCATTCAGGGTTCACGTTACAAACCAGCCAGGCCCACCATCAGAACTGAAACAAATCAGCCAGGCCCACCACCAGAACTGAAACAAAATCAGCCAGGCCCACCATCAGAACTGAAACAAAATCAGTCAGGCCCACCATCAGAACTGAAACAAATCAGTCAGGCCCACCATCAGAACTGAAACAAATCAGTCAGGCCCACCATCAGAACTGAAACAAATCAGCCAGGCCCACCATCAGAACAGAAACAAATCAGTCAGGCCCACCATCAGAACTGAAACAAATCAGTCAGGTCCACCATCAGAACTGAAACAAATCAGTCAGGCCCACCATCAGAACTGAAACAAATCAGTCAGGCCCACCATCAGAATGGAAATAAATCAGTCAGGCCCACCAACACTGAATGAAATTAGAAACAAACCACTAAAAACCCTTTGGAAGCATAAAGGTGGATTCTCTAAAGTTTCCCTTGGGCAGCTTTGTTTTGACAAAATCACTGTTCAAAAGGACTGTTTACTGCTGTTCAAAAGGACTGTTTCAACTAATGACATAAATGACTATTTGTAGTTTTAAAGCAGGCCATGCTGCCTGTTGCTTAACAGTGAACACAGTACAGCATCATATGTAACCCTTTCAGTGCTTCCAATGAGATCAAGGCTTCTTTCATGTTAGCACTTCAGATACGTCCCTAATGATACCCTATTCCCTATATAGTGCACTACTTTAGACCAGAGCCTATAGCACCCTATTCCCTATGTAGTGCACTACTTTAGACCAGAGCCTATAGCACCCTATTCCCTATATAGTGCACTACTTTAGACCAGAGCCTATAGCACCCTATTCCCTTTATAGGGCACTACTTTAGACCAGAGCTGGCACCCTATTCCCTATATAGTGCACTACTTTAGACCAGAGCCTATAGCACCCTATTCCCTATATAGTGCACTACTTTAGACCAGAGCCTATAGCACCCTATTCCCTATATAGTGCACTACTTTAGACCAGAGCCTGTAGCACCCTATTCCCTATATAGGGCACTACTTTAGACCAGAGCCTATAGCACCCTATTCCCTATATAGTGCACTACTTTAGACCAGAGCCTATAGCACCCTATTCCCTATATAGTGCACTACTTTAGACCAGAGCTTATAGCACCCTATTCCCTATATAGTGTACTACTTTAGACCAGAGCCTATAGCACCCTATTCCCTATATAGTGCACTACTTTAGACCAGAGCCTATAGCACCCTATTCCCTATTTAGTGCACTACTTTAGACCAGAGCCTATAGCACCCTATTCCCTATATAGTGCACTACTTTAGACCAGAGCCTATAGCACCCTATTCCCTATGTAGTGCACTACTTTAGACCAGAGCCTATAGCACCCTATTCCCTATATAGTGCACTACTTTAGACCAGGGCCCTATAGCACCCTATTCCCTATATAGTGCACTACTTTAGACCAGAGCCTATAGCACCCTATTCCCTATATAGTGCACTACTTTAGACCAGAGCCTATAGCACCCTATTCCCTATATAGTGCACTACTTTAGACCAGAGCCTATAGCACCCTATTCCCTATATAGTGCACTACTTTAGACCAGAGCCTATAGCACCCTATTCCCTATATAGTGCACTACTTTAGACCAGAGCCTATAGCACCCTATTCCCTATATAGGGCACTACTTTAGACCAGAGCCTATAGCACCCTATTCCCTATATAGTGCACTACTTTAGACCAGAGCCTATAGCACCCTATTCCCTATATAGGGCACTACTTTAGACCAGAGCCTATAGCACCCTATTCCCTATATAGTGCACTACTTTAGACCAGAGCCTATAGCACCCTATTCCCTATATAGTGCACTACTTTAGACCATAGGCCTATAGCACCCTATTCCCTATATAGTGCACTACTTTTGACCAGAGGCCATGGAACCCTATTCCCTATCTAGTCACATGGCTACCCAGACTACTCACATTCCCCCTCCCACTCCCCCTCCCCTCTCCACATCACTGCCACTCTCTGTTGTCATCTATGCATAGTGACTTTAATTAACTCTACCTACATGTACATATTACCGCAACTAACCGGTGGCCCCACACATTGACTCTGTACCGACACCCCCCTGTATATATTGTTATTTTTTACTGCTGCTCTTTAACGACTTGTTACTTCTTTCTCTTAAACTTATCCATCTTTTTTTAACTGCACTGTTGGTTAGCTCGTGACTAATCAAATTTGATTTGATTTGTATATATATAAGGAATAGGGTGAGATTTGGAATACAACCCTCATTCCCAGCGATGTCCTTGTGATTCCCTGCCACAGAGGATCAACTCTGACCCTTCTGCCATATAGTTGAGTTTATCAGCTCGTAGGCAACATACAGTGCCTTCAAAAAGTATTCAGACCCCTTGACTTTTTCCACATTTTGTTACGTTGTAGCTTTTTTCCTCATCAATCAACACACAATACCCCATAATGACATCACAATACCCATAATGACATCACAATACCCCATAATGAAAAAAAACTAAACATTTAAAAAATATATATATTTTCAAATGTGAGTTTGGCACACCTGTATTTGCAAACAAACTGAAACAGGGGGAGGGACCTACCTGGGACTTGTCCATTTTAAAACGTTAATGTCCCAATGAACACTACCCGGTCTTGCTAATCCCAGTTAATGTTTCTAGGAGTGACAGCCATGAGGCAGCCCCTTAGATTAGCTGGGAGTGACAGGCATTAGGCAGCCCCTTACATTAGCTGGGAGTGACAGGCATTAGGCAGCCCCTTACATTAGCTGGGAGTGACAGGCATTAGGCAGCCCCTTACATTAGCTGGGAGTGACAGGCATTAGGCAGCCCCTTACATTAGGCAGCCCCTTACATTAGCTGGGAGTGACAGGTATTAGGCAGCCCCTTACATTAGGTAGCCCCTTACATTAGCTGGGAGTGACAGGCATTAGGCAGCCCCTTACATTAGGCAGCCCCTTACATTAGCTGGGAGTGACAGGCATTAGGCAGCCCCTTACATTAGGCAGCCCCTTACATTAGCTGGGAGTGACAGGCATTAGGCAGCCCCTTACATTAGCTGGGAGTGACAGGCATTAAGCAGCTCCTTACATTAGCTGGGAGTGACAGGCATTAGGCAGCCCCTTACATTAGCTGGGAGTGACAGGCATTAGGCAGCCCCTTACATTAGCTGGGAGTGACAGGCATTAGGCATCCCCTTACAGTAGCTGGGAGTGACAGGCATTAAGGTGCCCCTTACATTAGCTGGGAGTGACAGGCCAAAGAGTGATTAGGGTTTGATTTCAGCTCATAAGGCAGCACCTACATTAGCAGTCTTTGCCAGGACAGACAATGAACATGATTCTGGCCTATAGGGATGATCACTGAGGCTTGTTTGGCCCTGGTTTGCTAAGGTTGGCTAATCCCTGTTGATGCTCCTGGGGAGTCAAAGCTATAAGGCAGTGCTCTACATTAGCAGCATTTACCAGGCCAGTCACTGAACATTCAGGTTTTGCCTATAGAAATAGAATTATTAGATAATGACTAGATTATGTTTCTATGTTCTTGTTCTGGTTGGCTAATTCCAGGCTGTTAATGTCTCTAGGAGTGACATGGCAGACAGAGGGACGACAGTGGTAGGAGGCAGGTAGCCTAGAGGTTAAAAGCGTATGGGCCAGTAACTGAAAGGTCACTGGTTCGAATCCCTGGGCCAACTAGATGACAACAACAAAAAATCTGTTGATGTGCCATTGAGCAAGGCACTTCACCCTAGTTGCTCTGGATAAGAGGATCTGCTAAATGAGTGGTAAGGGGGCTGTTCCACTGTGATATGAATACTACAGTCTGTAATTAACAGACATTGATCTAATTAACCACATGCTGTGCTCTGTCAAACTTCAATCTACTGAGATTTTGTCTTGCTCACACTGAAATTGGTACGGGCGGCTTGAGTGTTGGGCGGGCCAGTAACCGAAAGATCTCTGGTTCAAATCCCTGAGCTGACATGGCGAAAAATCGGTGTTGGGGGGGGGGCGTGCCCTTGAGCAAGGCACTTAACCCTAATTTGCTCCAGGGTCGCTGTACTACTATGACTGACCCTGTAAAACAAACACATTTCACTGAACCTAGCATTTAAAAAAATATATGTATTGGCTTTCACACTGAAATATTTGGGTGATGTAGGCTCCTCTCATTGTGTTTAATAATCACCACTCATCAACTCATCTCCCCTGTCTACCACACAACAACAACCAGTAAGACATGACCAATCAATTAACAACTCCAACAATTTCAACCACACAACAACAGCCAGTAAGACATGACCAATCAATTAACAACTCCAACAATTTCAACCACACAACAACAACCAGTAAGACATGACCAATCAATTAACAACTCATCTCCCCTGTCTACCACACAACAACAACCAGTAAAACATGACCAATCAATTAACAACTCATCTCCCCTGTCTACCACACAACAACAACCAGTAAGACATGACCAATCAATTAACAACTCATCTCCCCTGTCTACCACACAACAACAACCAGTAAGACATGACCAATCAATTAACAACTCCAACAATTTCAACCACACAACAACAGCCAGTAAGACATGACCAATCAATTAACAACTCCAACAATTTCAACCACACAACAACAACCAGTAAAACATGACCAATCAATTAACAACTCATCTCCTCTGTCTACCACACAACAACAACCAGTAAGACATGACCAATCAATTAACAACTCATCTCCCCTGTCTACCACACAACAACAACCAGTAAAACATGACCAATCAATTAACAACTCATCTCCCCTGTCTACCACACAACAACAACCAGTAAGACATGACCAATCAATTAACAACTCATCTCCCCTGTCTACCACACAACAACCAGTAAGACATGACCAATCAATTAACAACTCATCTCCCCTGTCTACCACACAACAACAACCAGTAAAACATGACCAATCAATTAACAACTCATCTCCCCTGTCTACCACACAACAACAACCAGTAAAACATGACCAATCAATTAACAACTCATCTCCCCTGTCTACCACACAACAACAACCAGTAAAACATGACCAATCAATTAACAACTCCAACAATTTCAACCACACAACAAACCAGTAAAACATGACCAATCAATTAACAACTCATCTCCCCTGTCTACCACACAACAACAACCAGTAAAACATGACCAATCAATTAACAACTCCAACAATTTCAATAGGAACTGCTACTCACTTAATAATCCACTGTATTTCTGACCAGAACTGGGTTGTGTA
Source organism: Oncorhynchus clarkii lewisi (assembly GCF_045791955.1). Lineage (NCBI taxonomy): Eukaryota > Metazoa > Chordata > Actinopteri > Salmoniformes > Salmonidae > Oncorhynchus > Oncorhynchus clarkii. The sequence continues at coordinate 5,971,240 of NC_092150.1, forward strand.
TTTGTACCTATAATAACTAATTCTTATAAAGCGGGTGATTACATCAAGAGTGTTAAACTGCATGTTGATTGGCCGCGTGCCCGGCTCACCTAATCCTGTAATTACACCAATCACCATGTTACTCAGCTGCAGGAGCGACACGAGGTGAAACATTTTTTACATGTATTATCATTGCCATCAAGTGGCATTGGACCAGGGCCATGTCAAAAGGAAGCCTGCCCGTAAAAACAAGCCCAAGTCTCTCACCTCTCCAACTTGTGTTCTGTGTCAGTCTAAAGAGCTGCCTTTAGGTAGACTACATGCTGCTGGTGGACCCACTTCAAAATGTTGCATACATTCGCCCCAATAGATGCAATCGCCATCGCACTGCACACTGCCTTATCCCATCTGGACAAGAGGAATACCTATGTAAGAATGCTGTTTATTGACTATAGCTCAGCATTTAACCCCCCCCCCCAGGTGGTGAAAGTAGGAAACCCACAAGGGTGTGTGCTCAGCCCCCTCCTGTACCCCCTGTTCAACCATGACTGCGTGGCCACGCACGCCTCTAACACAATCATCAAGTTTACATACGACACAACAGTGGTAGACCTGATTACCAACAATGATGAGACAGCCTACAGGGAGGAGGTGAGGGTCCTGGTGGAGTGGTGCCAGGAAAATAACCTCTCACTCAAAGTCAAAACGAAAGAGCTGATCGTGAAAACAGCAGAGGGAGAACCCCCCTATCCACATCAACGGGGCCGCAGTAGAGAGGTTGAAGAGCTTCAAGTTCCTCGGTGTACACATCACTGACAATCTGAAATGGTCCAGCCAAACAGACAGTGTGGTGAAGAAGGAGCAACAGCGGCCTCTTCAACCTCAGGAGGCAGAATAAATTCTGCTTGGCCCCTAAGACCCTCACACCGCAAGGCTCTCCAGAGGGTGATGCGGTCTGCCCAACGCATCACCAGGGGCCAGTGGCGGTTCTAGCTTGTATTGCTCCCTTCAGACATTTGAAAAACACAAATAAATAACCATAACATTTAAAACTATATAAATATATAAAAATGTATCCAAAAATAAGACTCATAAATAGCAAAAAGAAGTAAGAAAGACAAATAAAAACAAATTTGTGTTGATTTGGCACTGGAGCATCAATACATTACCCATCCCCCAACACTGTCAACCAAGAGTCAAGACTACATTACCCATCCCCCCACACTGCCAACCAAGAGTCAAGACTACATTACCAATCCCCCCACACTGTCAACCAAGAGTCAAGACTACATTACCCATCCCCCAACACTGTCAACCAAGAGTCAAGACTACATTACCCATCCCCCAACACTGTCAACCAAGAGTCAAGACTACATTACCCATCCCCCAACACTGTCAACCAAGAGTCAAGACTACATTACCCATCCCCCCACACTGTCAACCAAGAGTCAAGACTACATTACCCATCCCCCAACACTGTCAACCAAGACTCAAGACTACATTACCCATCCCCCAACACTGTCAACCAAGAGTCAAGACTACATTACATATCCCCCAACACTGTCAACCAAGAGTCAAGACTACATTACCCATCCCCCAACACTGTCAACCAAGAGTCAAGACTACATTACCCATCCCCCCACACTGCCAACCAAGAGTCAAGACTACATTACCCATCCCCCCACACTGTCAACCAAGAGTCAAGACTACATTACCCATCCCCCAACACTGTCAACCAAGAGTCAAGACTACATTAACCATCCCCCCACACTGCCAACCAAGAGTCAAGACTACATTACCAATCCCCCCACACTGTCAACCAAGAGTCAAGACTACATTACCCATCCCCCAACACTGTCAACCAAGAGTCAAGACTACATTACCCATCCCCCAACACTGTCAACCAAGAGTCAAGACTACATTATCCATCCCCCAACACTGTCAACCAAGAGTCAAGACTACATTACCCATCCCCCAACACTGTCAACCAAGAGTCAAGACTACATTACCCATCCCCCAACACTGTCAACCAAGAGTCAAGACTACATTACCCATCCCCCAACACTGTCAACCAAGAGTCAAGACTACATTACCCATCCCCCCACACTGTCAACCAAGAGTCAAGACTACATTACCCATCCCCCAACACTGTCAACCAAGAGTCAAGACTACATTACCCATCCCCCAACACTGTCAACCAAGAGTCAAGACTACATTACATATCCCCCAACACTGTCAACCAAGAGTCAAGACTACATTACCCAGCCCCCAACACTGCCAACCAAGAGTCAAGACTACATTACCCATCCCCCCACACTGTCAACCAAGAGTCAAGACTACATTACCCATCCCCCAACACTGTCAACCAAGAGTCAAGACTACATTACCCATCCCCCCACACTGCCAACCAAGAGTCAAGACTACATTACCCATCCCCCCACACTGTCAACCAAGAGTCAAGACTACATTACCCATCCCCCAACACTGTCAACCAAGAGTCAAGACTACATTACCCATCCCCCAACACTGTCAACCAAGAGTCAAGACTACATTACCCATCCCCCAACACTGTCAAACAAGAGTCAAGACTACATTACCCATCCCCCAACACTGTCAACCAAGACTCAAGACTACATTACCCATCCCCCAACACTGTCAACCTAGAGTCAAGACTACATTACCCATCCCCCCACACTGTCAACCAAGAGTCAAGACTACATTACCCATCCCCCAACACTGTCAACCAAGAGTCAAGACTACATTACCCATCCCCCAACACTGTCAACCAAGAGTCAAGACTACATTACCCATCCCCCAACACTGTCAACCAAGAGTCAAGACTACATTACCCATCCCCCAACACTGTCAACCAAGACTCAAGACTACATTACCCATCCCCCAACACTGTCAACCAAGAGTCAAGACTACATTACCCATCCCCCAACACTGTCAACCAAGAGTCAAGACTACATTACCCATCCCCCCACACTGCCAACCAAGAGTCAAGACTACATTACCCATCCCCCAACACTGTCAACCAAGAGTCAAGACTACATTACCCATCCCCCAACACTGTCAACCAAGAGTCAAGACTACATTACCCATCCCCCAACACTGTCAACCAAGAGTCAAGACTACACCAATTCACTTTGGTGGTGTGCAGACTGGTTTTATATTATTATTAAAGATTTCACACAAACCAGAAAAAAATGCAACAATATGTCTGTGAAACTACATATTCACGGTATTATGAAATAATTGTGGTTTATTTGGTAGCATTTCGAAGTGTGACTGATTTGACTAATTTCATTAGTACTGTACAAATTCAGATGTGCGCTATTTGATAGATTCCACCGTACCCCCCCCCCCCCCCCCCCCCCTACCTCGGGCTTCCAATGGGGAGACCTGAGGTCAACCTACCCCCGCTCCCCTCCCCATCTCGTACTTCTGAGTGGGAGACCTTCCCAGGCAGTAGGCTGTCTAGATCACAAACTAGAATCAGGGCTCCCACTCTGACAAGGTTAACTGACCCACAGCCCCACACGGTGACATGATATCATTGACCTGACGTGCAAATTAGCAATAGAAAACCGATCACGCAAATGTCACCATTCTGATTTTTTTTGTGCCAACCAGGGCCCTTTGCCGCCCCTGGCAAGATGCCACCCTGGGCAGCTGCCCATGTCATCTATACCTAAATCCGCCACTGCCAGGGGCACACTGCCTGCCCTCCAGGACACCTACCTAGCACCCGATGTCACAGGAAGGCCAGAAAGATCATCAAGGACATCAACCACCCGGTGCCACGGCCTGTTCACCCCGCTACCATCCAGAAGGCGAGGTCGGTACAGGTGCATCAAAGCTGGGACCGAGAGACTGAAAAACAGCTTCTATCTCAAAGCCATCAGACTGTTAAGTAGCCATCACTAGCTGGCTACCACCCGGCTACTAAACCCTGCACCTTAGAGACTGCTGCGACTTGTGAATTGTTAGATACTACTGTACTGTTGGAGCTAGGCACACAAGCATTTCGTTAGATACTACTGCACTGCTGGAGCTAGAAACACAAGCATTTCGTTAGATACTACTGTACTGTTGGAGCTAGGAACACAAGCATTTAGTTAGATACTACTGCACTGTTGGAGCTAGGAACACAAGCATTTAGTTAGATACTACTGTACTGTTGGAGCTAGGAACACAAGCATTTAGTTAGATACTACTGTACTGTTGGAGCTAGGAACACAAGCATTTCGTTACACCCGCAATAACATCTGCTAAATATATGTATGTGACCAATAACATCTGTTAAATATGTGTATGTGACCAATAACATCTGCTAAACATGTGTATGTGACCAATAACATCTGCTAAACGTGTATGTGACCAATACAATGTGATTTGATTTGAACATCCACCCTGTTATGGTGAGTGAATGAGGACCCAAAAGCGAACTAACTTAAACAGAGCTTCTTTAATAACCAAACATAGGTAGGCTCAGATAGACCGGCAGATTCCGACAGGACAGGACAAGGTTACAGCAAACATGACGATAGTCTGGCTCAGGCATGAAACACAACAAACAAGAATCCGACAAGGACAGGAACAGAAACAGAGAGAGATATAGGGACCTAATCAGAGGGAAAAAGGGAACAGGTGGGAAACGGGGTGAATGGGTAGTCAGAGGAGACAAGGAACAGCTGGGGGAAAGCGGGGGAGAAAAGGTAACCTAACAACGACCAGCAGAGGGAGACAGGGTGAAGGGAAAGGACAGAGACAAGACACAACATGACAGTACATGACACACCCGGCCAGGTATTCAAACCAAACTAACTGCCAACATCCCAAGTATTCTCATATTGACAACCTGGGTTGAGGTCAATTCAGAATTTAACTCAATTCAAACAATGGAAGCAAAATTTGAATAGAATTTGAATTGAAAGAAGTAGAATGTAATTCAAACCAATTCAAATAAGACATGAAACATGAAAGTCTCATTCATTTGACAAATATTTTACCAAAAAGATATGCCACTTATTTATTAAGCAACAAATACACATACCATTTCAAATATTAGTTTGATAATAACTCAAAGATGTCACACACTATTTTTTATTTGTCAGTAGATTCCCCTACATAATGCAGTATTTGATCTAATGCATTCTGGGAAATGTATTCCGATATTTAAAAACATTAAGGGAATTATTAATTATTGTAGACAACACACAACATGATATTGGAATATTTCCAGACCACTTCAATTATTTAAAATAGTTTTAAGAGAATAAGTTTTAAAAATGAAATGTTTTAACCTTATGCTACATGGTATTGGTAACCCCATACATGTTATCAACATAAACATTACTATGGTGATGTGTTGAATAAATAAGCTATTTGAATTTCATTGAATCAAATTATACTTCCTTTTAATTCAAATTCTATTCTAAATTCTGATTCCCGTGGGGTGTGGCCAATTAAAAGACCAATTACAATTCTAGAATTTAAATGGAATTAAAGAACAATTCCCAACTCAATTCACTACCCAACATTCCACTCTGGGATTCTAATTCTCATGTCCAGGAGTAGCCTGCTGGTTGGCGCTGTCTTGCATACTTCTATGGCCATTGTCACACTTACCAAGACAGCACAGGCAGATCTGGCACCACAATACAGATCTGACACCAGAATAGTCCAGGAGCTCTCAGCCCAAAGACCCGCTGGACTCATAATGCTATTCAAAATCAGACACATTTTCTCTGTTTGCTTACAGGCATCGTTTAAATCAACACACCGTGGGGGTCTCATGTCCAAGAGGTTCTGGGTACAAAGACCTGCAGTACTTTTTCACACTACTGTTCCAATCTGAACCATAGGCCAACTGTGCTGTCTTTGATCTTTTCTTTTTCACATTGTCCTTTACGGCACTGTTCCAGGAACCATTGTGGATGCTTAACTAGGCCAATGCAGTACAGCTCAGCTTGGCTCGGCTCAGCTCAGTAAAGTGAAAGGGATATGGGAGTCATGATAGGATGGAGACAGCTTCCTTTGTTTGCTGACATCTAGGAAGTTAATGTAGGCTAGTGGTTATTGGCCTGGTTCTAAATGCCATCTGTCAAATCAGAGGATTCATTGGTCAATATTTCCTCCTGCCTATCTCACTGTTAAAACGGACTCCTGCTGTGGATCTCCCTGAGGAGTCCCTGGGGAGTAGACTAGTCTACCGTCTCAAGGTCACTCTCACACAGACATCACATGGCTAGAGACACTATCAATCTCCATCTCAATCTCTCATTCATTCATAATTAAAAAACATATCCATCATTGTGCTTATCATCAACTGGAGAAGAAACATGTAAGTGTATAAACATGGTTAGGTATGGACAGAGGAGAAATCTCTTTCCTACTTACCCGTGCGTATTTAGAGGAGTAGGGGTCTTCAAACAGAGCCCACATGCGTTTCTGCCAGCGGCCCCAAACCCCCCCTGCCTTGGCATCTGGAGAATCCCCCTGTGCCAGCCTCCTTGTCATCTCATCAGCCTCATCACCAACCCCGTCCCCCTGGTCGGCTGCAATCTCCGGGTCTGGATCATCGTTACCAGTCAGGTCGAGCAGGGCCCCCCCGCCAAAACTATCAAGTGCCTCTTCCGCCTCCCGATGCTGGCTATAGGTCATCCAACAGCACGGCTCCACGTCCGTCTCGTCGATGCCCCAGAAGGCCAGTTCCTCCTCATACAGTGGTCCGCAGACATCGGCAGGGCAGTGCAGTTTACCTGTCCGGTAATAATTAAGGATATGGGCGAAAACACCCGGGTGGCGGTCGAAGAAGAATTCCTGGTGTTTGTCATCCCAGTCAAAGTGGCTAGGCGCGTCGGGTTCGGCGAGCCAGGATAAGCGGGTGCCGGGCAGGGTACGCAGGGTACCGCGATATGTCTGATGTTTGATACCTCCCACGTTTATCACAATGCGATCCTTCTCGTCGCTCAAGCCCATTGCGTCCCTTAGGCATGTCTCCAGTAAGTTCCCGGCATCACAACGGCAACTCTAGGAGCACCGCACGCCTCAACGGGAGGGAGGGAGGGAGAACTCTCGCAAATGCAACACATGCACACCCGGGATTACCAGGGGAGGGGGAGTAGGATGCTATAGGAAATAGAACAATGCACAAAATAAATCTGCTGCTGCTATTACAGACTACAGACCCTCAAAGAATACACGTATAGACCTAATTTAGCACATATTCCCACTGATAATGCCAGATGCTCCAACGGTTCTCCAACCTGTCACGGAAATCAATCACCAACCAGACCTACTGGAGGGAGAACATATAATTGCACAAATGATTGTAGTCAATGGCTTCCCATAAACAATGGACGTCACCTCGTAGTGGTATACATCCGAGAGATAAAGATGATGCTATAATTGTTTTGTTTTTCTTTTTATCCAAATCCAACACAATGACTCTCCTCCTGTTGTGGTGGTTTTGGTAGAACCTGTTTATGACATCCACGGGCAGTAAGGTGACTGCTGTGCCAAGGGTGACTGCTGTGCCAAGGGTGACTGCTTTCCGTGGTTCTGAAAGGACAGCACCAGTCTCTCTCTCTCCCTCCTCTCCGAGACACCCTCCTTGCTATTCAGACTGCTACCCTTCCTCTCATGTATCTACTGTCGCTTACCCCCTCCCCTAAAGAACACAGAAAAATCCAGTTTTCCGTTGAACGAAACCGATAACTGTAAAGATCAGGCGCCGCGCCTTTTATTCTCACGCAGGTGTCTGTATGTTAATCTTCAGCCGGTAATTGTTGTTTTCTTGTATGCATTTTGACGGACCGATGCGAGTGATTCCCTCGTGCTTAGAGCCTGCAGGAGGGCGAGCAGTCAACCGTGTTCACGGGTGTGAAGTCTCAAGAAGATAAACGACGGAAGGCAAGAAGGCACGCGCACGTCCTATGTTCTCTGTATTTGTGTGCTCGCGGTGGGTAAGGATTCTCTTTAGAATTGTCACGAACTCAGAACAACGCTGGTTCTGGAAACACCGTAGAGGAAGAAGACGAGGGAGTAGGACTGTCAGACTAGAGACTCACCATATGTCTAAAAAACAAACAAAAAAAACACCGAAAATATAAGCTAACAATAAATCATTGTTGACAGCTGGTTCCCTCTCTCCCTAGTTTCACCTCGTCTCAAATGACACGGAGCATGCCAAGTCATAACCATTGTTCTGTTTTAACTGTCAGTCATGGAGTTCATGCGTTCACTGATTTGTTTGCGTTATTTGCCAGCGAGGCAGCCCCACCCCTTTTCCATCCTTAAGTTCTTTATTTGTTACAGTAGACTTAAGTCTTTTTGGACCGTTGTCCGAACCGACAGTCTGACGTAGTCAATAGGTTTTTATTTTGAAGGCTTGCTGGATATGACCCTTACATCATTAGGCTAAACGCCTAATCACATCCTACATCAAACAAGGAAATAAATGTATGCAAATGAATCAAATCAAACTCTATTTATGGAGCCAATTTCGTACAGGGGATGCATTTCATAGTGTTTAACGAAATATTACGCTCAACAACAAAAAAAAAAATTGAATGTAAATGAATATAAACAAAAAAAAACAAAGAGTTTATGCAAATGTGTTCCCTTTTTATACAACGTGATTTTGTACGAACAGAGACAGACAACCCATGGTGTCACAACGGCCTCTGATTTCAATTCCCTCTCTCCGCCGTATGGTAGGAGGCTATAATAAAATCGTTATGATGTCATTATGCCCATTGCCAACAGAGATAGTGATATTGCCCATGAACACTGAACAACAATATAAACGCAACATGCAACCACATTTCAAATATTTTTATTGAGTTACAGTTCACATAAGAAAATCAACACAATGTAATATATGTCATATAAATGCATTAGGCCCTAATCAACACAATGTAATATATGTCATATAAATGCATTAGGCCCTAATCAACACAATGTAATATATGTCATATAAATGCATTAGGCCCTAATCAACACAATGTAATATATGTCATATAAATGCATTAGGCCCTAATCAACACAATGTAATATATGTCATATAAATGCATTAGGCCCTAATCAACACAATGTAATATATGTCATATAAATGCATTAGGCCCTAATCAACACAATGTAATATATGTCATATAAATGCATTAGGCCCTAATCAACACAATGTAATATATGTCATATAAATGCATTAGGCCCTAATCAACACAATGTAATATATGTCATATAAATGCATTAGGCCCTAATCAACACAATGTAATATATGTCATATAAATGCATTAGGCCCTAATCAACACAATGTAATATATGTCATATAAATGCATTAGGCCCTAATCAACACAATGTAATATATGTAATATAAATGCATTAGGCCCTAATCTATGGATTTCACATGACTTGGAATACAAGATATGCGCATTTGTTGGTCACAGATAACGTAAACAATTTTTTTTTTTTTAAGTATGGGCGTTGGATCAGAAAACCAGTCTGTATCTGGTGTGACCACCATTTGCCTCAAGCAGCGTGACACATCTCCTTCGCATAGAGTTGATCGGGTTGTTGATTGCGGCATGTGTAATGTTGTCCCACTCCTCTTCAATGGCTGTGCGGAGTTGCTGGATATTGGTGGGAACTGGAACACGCTGTCGTATGCGTAGATCCAGAGCATCCCAAACATGCTCAATGGGTGACATGTCTGATGAGTATGCAGCTCGTGGAAGAACTGGGACATTTTCAGCTTCCAGGAATTGTGTACAGATCCTTGTGACATGGGGCTGTGCATTATCATGCTGAAACATGAGATGATGGCGGGGGATGAATGGCACGACAACGGGCCTCAGGATCTCGTCACGGTATCTTTGTGGGTTCAAATTGCCATTCATAAAATGCAATTGTGTTCATTGTCTGTAGTTTATGCCTGCCCATACCATAATCCCGCTGCCACAATGGGGCACTCTGTTCACAACATTGACATAAGCAAAATGCATTGCCCAGTGAAGTCGATTTTATTTAAGCTCATGAAACATGGGACCAACATTTAGTTCCCTGTAGGCTACCTCAGTCATCTTAGTGCCTCCTCAATATTACTATGACATTGCACTAGGTGTGCGAACTTGAGTGTTTAGCAACCCAAAAGTTGCATGTTTATATCTCATCATGGACAATTTTAGCTACTTAGCAACTACTTACTACTTTTCAGATACTTTGCAACTACTTAGCATGCTAGCTAACCCTTCCCCTAACCTAACCCTAACCGTAACCCCTAAGCCTAGCTAACGTTAGCCACAACTAATTGGAATTTGTAACATATACACTACCATTCCAAAGTTTGGGGTCACTTAGAAATGTCCTTGTTTTTGAAAGAAAAGCAATTTTTTTGTCCATTAACATCAAATTGATCAGAAATACAATATAGACATTGTTAATGTTGTAAATTACTATCGTAGCTGGAAACGACAGATTTTTTTATGGAATATCTACATAGGCGTACAGAGGCCCATTATCAGCAACCATCACTCCTGTGTTCCAATGGCACATTGTGTTAGCTAATCCAAGTTTATCGTTTTAAAAGGCTAATTGATCATTAGAAAACCCTTTTGTGATTATGTTAGCACAGCTGAAAACTGTTGTCCTCATTAAAGAAGCAATAAAACTGTCCTTCTTTAGACTAGTTGAGTATCTGGAGAATCAGCATTTGTGGGTTCAATTACAGGCTCAAAATGGCCAGAAACAAATAACTGTCTTCTGACACTCATCAGTCTATTCTTGTTCTGAGAAATTAAGGCTATTTCAATGTGATAAATTGGCAAGAAACTGAAGAACTTGTACAACGCTGTGTACTAGTCCCTTCACAGAACAGCGCAAACTGTCTCTAACCAGAATAGAAAGAGGAGTGGGAGGACACGGTGCACAACTGAGCAAGAGGACCAGTAGAGTGTCTAGTTTGAGAAACAGACACCTCACAAGTTCTCAACTGGCAGCTTCATTAAATAGTACCCGCAAAACACAAGTCTCAACAGTGAAGAGGCGTCCCCCGGGATGCTGGCCTTCTAGGCATAGTTGCAAAGAAAAATCCATATCTCAGACTGGCAAATAAAAATAAAAGATTAAGATGGGCGAAGAACACAGACACTGGACAGAGAGATGGCTTTTTCTTTGCAACTCTGCCCAGAAGGCTAGCATCCTTGATTTGGATGAAGATTTTTACTTCAATCATACTGCTCACCCCCGGGTCAGGGCCTAATCCCAGACACTCGGAAGAAAGAAAGACGGCTATATAGAGGTCAAAGGGCGGGCACCATGATGAAACTAGACAAACTGAATTGGTCCACTCACACAGACAGCATTGTGAAGAAGGCGCAGCAGCGCCTCTTCAACCTCAGGAGGCTGAAGAAATTTGGCTTGTCACCAAAAGCACTCACAAACTTCTACAGATGCACAATCGAGAGCATCCTGGCGGGCTGTATCACAGCCTGGTACGGCAACTGCTCCGCCCTCAACCGTAAGGCTCTCCAGAGGGTAGTGAGGTCTGCACAACGCATCACCGGGGGCAAACTACCTGCCCTCCAGGACACCTACACCACCCGATGTCACAGGAAGGCCATAAAGATCATCAAGGACATCAACCACCCGAGCCACTGCCTGTTCACCCCGCTATCATCCAGAAGGCGAGGTCAGTACAGGTGCATCAAAGCTGGGACCGAGAGACTGAAAAACAGCTTCTATCTCAAGGCCATCAGACTGTTAAACAGCCACCACTAACATTGAGTGGCTGCTGCCAACACACTGACACTGACTCAACTCAACTTTAATAATGGGAATTGATGGGAAATGATGTAAATATATCACTAGCCACTTTAAACAATGCTACCTTATATAATGTTACTTACCCTACATTATTCATCTCATATGCATACGTATATACTGTACTCTATATCATCGACTGTATCCTTATGTAATACATGTATCACTAGCCACTTTAACTATGCCACTTTGTTTACATACTCATCTCATATGTATATACTGTACTCGATACCATCTACTGTATCTTGCCTATGCTGCTCTGTACCATCACTCATTCATATATCCTTATGTACATATTCTTTATCCCCTTACACTGTGTACAAGACAGTAGTTTTGGAATTGTTAGTTAGATTACTTGTTGGTTATTACTGCATTGTTGGAACTAGAAGCACAAGCATTTCGCTACACTCACATTAACATCTGCTAACCATGTGTATGTGACAAATAACATTTGATTTGATTTGATTTGAACTATGGCGGCCAGTAAATTAACTGCCTCTACCCTCTCTACAATTGGCGAATGTACGAAACATTGGACGAGCTCCGTTTGAGACTATCCTATCAACGGGACCTGAAGAACTGTAACGTCCTATGTTTCTTGGAAACTTGGCTGAAGAAGTTCATAGGTAATATTCTAGCTGGTTTTTCTGTGCAGTGGCAGAACAGAACGGTAGCATCAGGTAAGCTCAAGGGGGATGGTGTGTCTCTTTGTTAACAACAGCTGGTGTGTGATCTCTAATATTAAGGAAGTCTTGAGGTTCTGCTCGTCTAAGGTAGAGTATCTCATGATAAGCTGTAGACCACACTATTTACCAAGAGAGTTTTAATCTATATTTTTTGTAGCTGTCTATTTAACACCAGAAACCGATGCTGACACTAAGACCACACTCAACGAGCTGTATAGGGCCATAACCAAACAAGAACATGCTCATCCAGAGGTAGAGCTCCTAGTGGCCGATGATTTTATACAGGAAAACTGAAATCCGTTTGACCTCATTTCTACCAGCATGTCAACTGTGCAACTAGAGGCGAAAGATCATCTTAACTACACACACAAAGACGCATACAAAGCTCATCCTCACTTTGGCAAATCTGACCATAACTTTATCCTCCTGATTCCTGCTTAAAAGTAAAAACTCAAACAGGAAGTACCAGTGACACGCTCAATACAGAAGTGGTCAGATGAAGCCAATCCTAAGCTACAATACTTTTTCCTTTAGCACATACTGGAATATGTTCCAGGACTCATCCAATGGCATTGAGGAGTTTACCACATCAGTCACCGGTGCATCAACGATGTTGTCCCTAAAGTGACGATACTTAAATATCTCAACCAGAAGCCATGGATTACAGGCAACATCCGCACTGAGCTAAAGGCTAGAGCTGCTGCTTTCAAGGAGTGGGACACTAAACTGAACACTTAGAAGAAATCCTGCTATGCCTCCGACAAACCATTAAACAGGAAAAGTGTCCATACAGGACTAAGATCTAATCCTACTACACCAGCTCTGACACTCGTCAGGTGACAGGGCTTGCAAACTATCACGGATTACAAAGGGAAACCAGCCAAGAGCTGCTCAGTGATGCAAGCCTTCCAGGCATACTAAGTGCCTTTTATACTCGCTTTGAGGCAAACAACACTGAACCATGCGTGAGAGCACCAGCTGTTCCGGACAACTGTGTGATCACGCTCTCCATAGCCAATGTGAGTAAGACGTTTAAACAAGTCATTATTCACAAGGCTGCAGGGCCAGACGGATTACCAGGACACATACTCAGAGCATGAGCTGACCAGCTGGCAAGTGACTTCACTGACATTTTCAACCTCTCCCTGGCCCAGTCTGTAATAACTACATGTTTCAAGCATAGCACCATAGTCCCTGTGTCCAAGAACTCCAAGGTAACCTGTCTAAATGACTATCGCCCCTTAGCACTCACATCTGTAGCCATGAAATGCTACCCTGGACCCACTCTAATTCGTATACCGCCGAACAGATCCACAGATGACGCAATCGATATTGCACTCCACACTGCCCTTTCCCACCTGGACAAAAGGAACACCTACGGGAGAATGCTGTTCAATGACTACAGCTCAGTGTTTAACACCGTAGTACAGTCCAAGCTCATCACTAAGCTAATGATCCAGGGACTAATCACCTCCCTCTGCAACTGGATCCTGGACTTCCTGACAGGCCACCCCCAGGTGGTGAGGGTAGGCAACAACACATCCACCACACTGATCCTCAACACGGGGGCTCCTCAGGGGTGCATGCTTAGTTCCCTCCTGTACTCCTTGTTCATACTTACTGTATGACCTGGCAAAGATATACAGGGGTGCCATGAACACTTGCCGGCATCTAGCTGATCTAGGGTGTAAATCATTAGTTAATCAACAGTTGCAAACAATAGTTTCTATTGGACAAATTCAGGTATGTTTATCCCCATTTCCGTGTTTCCTTCCATTTAAGAAATGTTTTTCAACAGAATGGGCAGAATGAATACACCCCGGGTCGAGCCTAAACACAGTTCACTTCCATAGCAGCCACGTTGTATTCCGTCTCGCATCTATGCGCTCTCCCCCTCTCACATTTTCCCTTCGTTTGTGGACTTCAATTCACAAGACATCAGCTGTATGTGACTAGGCCAAAAAAACTTTCCAAGCCAAAACATATAACCGCTAAACAAGGCCTACATAGTTGTCACCATATTAGCTAAAGTAACGTCATAGTCAACATAGCTAATATAACTAATGCATTAGTAAACCTGCTACAATCATGCAGTAATGTTAGTGTATAGTCAGTAAGCAGTTACACCGGTGGGCCCTGTTGACAAAACATTTTTTAAACCAAAAGCTTACCTTGGAAGAGTTCCAGTGTTGTGTTGGATAGTTATAGCCAGCTAGCTAACATAGCATCCCTCTGTTATAGCCAGCTAGCTAACATAGCATCCCTCTGTTATAGCCAGCTAGCTAACATAGCATCCCTCTGTTATAGCCAGCTAGCTAACATAGCATCCTTCTGTTTTAGCAAGAGTGTTTGAGTAGGCTAAACTAGCTAGCTGCATTTGTTAGCTAAGTAGGTGAAGCTGAAAAAAAATGTAATCGCTCTCTCTCTTGCTTCTCCTTTTTTGAAAAAATTAATTTGTTAATTACTACACACCATATTTTATGCACTGCAGTGTTAGCTAGCTGTATCTTATGCTTTCAGTACTATATTCATTATCTGATCCTTTGATTGGGTGGACAACATGTCAGTTCATGCTGCAAGAGCTCTGATAGGTTGGAGGACATCCTCCGGGAAGTTGTCATCATTACTGAGTAGTCTATGGATGGGGGTGAGAACAATGAGCCTCCTAGGTTTTGTATTGAAGTCAATATACCCATTGGACGACATAAGCTAGCTGTCCTCAGCTACACCATGGTGCTACCCTACAGAGTGATGTTGAGGCTACTGAAGACCATTGCAAAACAGTGTGTTTTAATCAATTATTTGTTGACGTGAATATATCTAAAAAAGGATGACTTTAATGTTTTACAGTTTTTATTTACAGTGGGGCAAAAAAGTATTTAGTCAGCCACCAATTGTGCAACTTCTCCCACTTAAAAAGGTGAGAGAGGCCTGTAAATTTTCCTCATAGGTACACTTCAACTATGACAGACAAAATGAGAAAAAAAATCCAGAAAATCACATTGTGGCAGGGAGGCAGGAGGACGTCGCTGGGAATGATGTCTGTATTCCAAATGGCACTCTATTCCATATATAGTCCACCACCAACAGAGCCTAGTCAAGAGTAGTGCACTATATAGGGAATAGGGTGCCAGCTCTGGTCAAAAGTAGTGCCCTATATAGGGAATAGGGTCCCGTAGGCCTATGGTCTAAAGTAGTGCACTATATAGGGAATAGGGTGCTATAGGCTCTGGTCTAAAGTAGTGCACTATATAGGGAATAGGGTGCTATAGGCTCTGGTCTAAAGTAGTGCCCTATATAGGGAATAGGGTCCCATAGGCCTATGGTCTAAAGTAGTGCACTATATAGGGAATAGGGTGCTATAGGCTCTGGTCTAAAGTAGTGCCCTATATAGGGAATAGGGTCCCATAGGCCTATGGTCTAAAGTAGTGCACTATATAGGGAATAGGGTGCTATAGGCTCTGGTCTAAAGTAGTGCACTATATAGGGAATAGGGTTCTATAGGGCTCTGGTCTAAAGTAGTGCACTATATAGGGAATAGGGTCCCATAGGGCTCTGGTCTAAAGTAGTGCACTATATAGGGAATAGGGTCCCATAGGGCTCTGGTCTAAAGTAGTGCACTATATAGGGAATAGGGTCCCATAGGGCTCTGGTCTAAAGTAGTGCACTACATAGGGAATAGGGTACCATTAGGGACGTATCTGAAGTGCTAACATGAAACAAGCCTTGATCTCATTGGAAGCACTGAAAGGGTTACATATGATGCTGTACTGTGTTCACTGTTAAGCAACAGGCAGCATGGCCTGCTTTAAAACTACAAATAGTCATTTATGTCATTAGTTGAAAAAGTCCTTTTGAACAGCAGTAAACAGTCCTTTGAACAGCAGTAAACAGTCCTTTTGAACAGTGATTTTGTCAAAACAAAGCAGCCCAAGGGAAACTTTAGAGAATTCACCTTTGTGCTAATTCTTCCAAAGGGTTTTTAGTAGTTTGTTTCTAATTTCATTCAGTGTGTGGCTGACTGTTTTTGGATGGAAATTGTACTTTTGTTTCCATTCTGGTGGTGGGCCTGACTGATTTATTTCAGTTCTGATGGTGGGCCTGACTGATTTATTTCAGTTCTGATGGTGGGCCTGACTGATTTTGTTTCAGTTCTGATGGTGGGCCTGACTGATTTATTTCAGTTCTGATGGTGGGCCTGACTGATTTTGTTTCAGTTCTGATGGTGGGCCTGACTGATTTGTTTCAGTTCTGATGGTGGGCCTGACTGATTTATTTCAGTTCTGATGGTGGGCCTGACTGATTTATTTCAGTTCTGATGGTGGGCCTGACTGATTTGTTTCAGTTCTGATGGTGGGCCTGACTGATTTTGTTTCAGTTCTGATGGTGGGCCTGACTGATTTGTTTCAGTTCTGATGGTGGGCCTGACTGATTTGTTTCAGTTCTGATGGTGGGCCTGACTGATTTTGTTTCAGTTCTGATGGTGGGCCTGACTGATTTATTTCAGTTCTGATGGTGGGCCTGACTGATTTGTTTCAGTTCTGATGGTGGGCCTGACTGATTTATTTCAGTTCTGATGGTGGGCCTGACTGATTTTATTTCAGTTCTGATGGTGGGCCTTCACTGATTTGTTTCAGTTCTGATGGTGGGCCTGACTGATTTGTTTCAGTTCTGATGGTGGGCCTGACTGATTTGTTTCAGTTCTGATGGTGGGCCTGACTGATTTGTTTCAGGTGGGCCTGGGTTTTTAGCAGTTTAATTAAATGTATTCAGTGCGCGCAAGGGAACCACACCTGTAAAGCCATTTACACACCTGCATAAGATACGTCTCAATACCAATTACTGAGAAGAGCGTAGGAAAGGGGTACATTTCCTAAGTCTGAATCGGGCACAATGTGCACCGGAACCCTATGGGCTTTGGAGAGTAGTGCACTATATAGGGAATTGGTTGCCAGCCCTGGTCAAGAGTAGTGCACTATATAGGGAATATAGGGAGCATATAGGGAATATGGTGCCAGCTCTGGTCAAGAGTAGTGCACTATATAGGGAATAGGGTGCCAGCCCTGGTCAAGAGTAGTGCACTATATAGGGAATAGGGTGCCATTTAGGATGCCAACAATATGGTATTTCTATTCCCATCAGCTTTTAAAGTGACACATGGTACTTAGGCTATATTGAGGTAAACTATCCATCGTAGTAGTCAGGCTATAGTGATGGGATTAAACACCTCCCTCTGCAACTGGGACCTGGACTTTCTGATTGGCCGCCCCCAAGTGGTAAGGGAAGGCAACAACATCTACCACGCTGATCCTCAACACCGGGGCCCCTCACGGGTGTGTGCTCCGTCCCCTCCTGTATTCTCTGTTCACCCACGACTGCGCATGACTCCAACACCATCATTACATTTTCCGACAACACGACAGTGGTAGGCTTGATCACCAACGACGATGACAGCCTATAGGGAGGAGAGACCGTGTGGCCGTGTGGTGCCAGGACAACAACCTCTCCCTCAACATGATCAAGACAAAGGAGATGATTGTGGACTATAGGGAATGGAGAGCCGAGCACGCAACGGGGCTGAAGTGGAGCGGGCCGAGAGCTTCAAGTTTCTTGGTGTCCACATCACTAAGGATCAATTGTGGTCCAAAACACACCAACACAGTCATAAAGAAGGCACAACAATGCCTCTTCCCCCTCAAGAGGCTGAAAATATTTGGCCATAGGTACTCAGATCCTCAAAAAGGTTCTACAGCTGTATCTTGACTAGTTGCGTCACTTCCTGGTATGGAAACTGCTTGGCATCCAACCTCAAGGCACTACAGAGGGTAGTGCATACGGCCCAGTACATCACTGGGGCAGAGCTCCCTGCCATCCAGGACCTCTATAACAGGCGGTGTCAGAGGAAGGCCTTAAGAAATTGTCAAAGACTTCAGCCACCCATGTCATAGACCAGGGGATTGGCATTTACAGTCCTCAAGGGCCACCTGATTGGTGTCACAGTTTTGTCCCAGCCCCAGTTAACACACCTGACTCCAATAATCACCTAATCATGATCTTCAGTTTAGAATGACATTTGATTAATCATCTGTGTCTTGCTAGGGATGTAGAAAAAGTGAAACCAAGTGAGGCCCTTGGAGTTGCCCACCCCTGTCATAGACGGTTCTCTGCTACTGCAAAGCAAGTGGCACCGATGCACCAAGTCTGGAAACAACAGGCTCCTTAACAGCTTCTACCCCCAAGCCATAAGACTGCTGAACAGTTAATCAAATGGTCACTGGACTATTTACATTGACACCCATTATTATAATATTTGTTTGACTCTTGCACTGGCTCTATGCACACTCACACACTCTGCTGCCACTCTGTTTATTATGTCTCCTGATTACCTAGTCACTTTTACCCCTACCGACATGTACAGTGCCTTGCGAAAGTATTCGGCCCCCTTGAACTTTGCGACCTTTTGCCACATTTCAGGCTTCAAACATAAAGATATAAAACTGTATTTTTTTGTGAAGAATCAACAACAAGTGGGACACAATCATGAAGTGGAACGACATTTATTGGATATTTCAAACTTTTTTAACAAATCAAAAACTGAAAAATTGGGCGTGCAAAATTATTCAGCCCCCTTAATTTAATACTTTGTAGCGCCACCTTTTGCTGCGATTACAGCTGTAAGTCGCTTGGGGTATGTCTCTATCAGTTTTGCACATCGAGAGACTGACATTTTTTCCCATTCCTCCTTGCAAAACAGCTCGAGCTCAGTGAGGTTGGATGGAGAGCATTTGTGAACAGCAGTTTTCAGTTCTTTCCACAGATTCTCGATTGGATTCAGGTCTGGACTTTGACTTGGCCATTCTAACACCTGGATATGTTTATATTTGAACCATTCCATTGTAGATTTTGCTTTATGTTTTGGATCATTGTCTTGTTGGAAGACAAATCTCCGTCCCAGTCTCAGGTCTTTTGCAGACTCCATCAGGTTTTCTTCCAGAATGGTCCTGTATTTGGCTCCATCCATCTTCCCATCAATTTTAACCATCTTCCCTGTCCCTGCTGAAGAAAAGCAGGCCCAAACCATGATGCTGCCACCACCATGTTTGACAGTGGGGATGGTGTGCTCAGCTGTGTTGCTTTTACGCCAAACATAACGTTTTGCATTGTTGCCAAAAAGTTCAATTTTGGTTTCATCTGACCAGAGCACCTTCTTCCACATGTTTGGTGTGTCTCCCAGGTGGCTTGTGGCAAACTTTAAACGACACTTTTTATGGATATCTTTAAGAAATGGCTTTCTTCTTGCCACTCTTCCATAAAGGCCAGATTTGTGCAATATACGACTGATTGTTGTCCTATGGACAGAGTCTCCCACCTCAGCTGTAGATCTCTGCAGTTCATCCAGACTGATCATGGGCCTCTTGGCTGCATCTCTGATCAGTTTTCTCCGTGTCTGAGCTGAAAGTTTAGCGGGACGGCCAGGTCTTGGTAGATTTGCAGTGGTCTGATACTCCTTCCATTTCAATATTATCGCTTGCACAGTGCTCCTTGGGATGTTTAAAGCTTGGGAAATCTTTTTGTATCCAAATCCGGCTTTAAACTTCTATCTCAGACCTGCCTGGTGTGTTCCTTGTTCTTCATGATGCTCTCTGCGCTTTTAACGGACCTCTGAGACTATCACAGTGCAGGTGCATTTATACGGAGACTTGATTACACACAGGTGGATTGTATTTATCATCATTAGTCATTTAGGTCAACATTGGATCGTTCAGAGATCCTCACTGAACTTCTGGAGAGAGTTTGCTGCACTGGAAGTAAAGGGGCTGAATAATTTTGCACGCCCAATTTTTCAGTTTTTGATTTGTTAAAAAAGTTTGAAATATCCAATAAATGTCGTTCCACTTCATGATTGTGTCCCACTTGTTGTTGATTCTTCACAAAAAAATACAGTTTTATATCTTTATGTTTGAATCCTGAAATGTGGCAAAAGGTCGCAAAGTTCAAGGGGGCCGAATACTTTCGCAAGGCACTGTACATAATGTATTACCTAAATTACCCCGTACCCCCTGCACATTGACTCAGTACTGGTACTCCTTGTATGTAGCCTGGTTATTTTATTGTGAGGAAGTAGCAAGCATTTTTGAAATGGTCTGTTTGAGATACAAGTTTGAGGTTGGGTTTTTGAAGTGTTTTTTTTTCCTCATCAAGTTAGCTTTGGCCACAAATACGAGTATAGGATAAGTCAACATTATTTGGGTATGAGTTAACAGAATATTAACTTTTAAAAGTGAGATTTTTCCCTGAACAGTTTAAAACTGCAAAATGTTCCTCTCAGCCTCATGACAAAATGTGTAGAGTAGCAGGAAATGTATTTTAAAACTGCAAAACGTTGTCTCATCCTCATAGTAAAATTTGAAGAATAGCATAAAACAGCAAATTTTTCTCTGCCCCGTGGCAAACTCTTTAAAGGTGCAAAAATCCACATCCTTCCAATTATCCTGTGTTTTAAAAATACCCCTCAATACACCCCTCAAAAGAGGCATAAAAAGTAATGTGGATTTGCCGGAAATCTATTTTAAAATATCAACAACAAAAAATCTGGGTGAAGGACCTCCCAGACACCCCGTTTACCATACCCACAGGAAGTGGGGGGCTCCTCGAGTTCGAGGAGCGGACCAGTCCCCTGCCAGTCCACCAGGTACTGGAGCCAACACCCACGACGTCGGGAGTCCACTAGGGATCTGACGGCATAGGCGGGACTTCCTTCGACTTCCAGGGGAGGCAGAGAGGGGTGTTGTGGGGAACAGCCTCAGCTAAGGGATCTGGAACCACCAGCCTGAGAAGGGAGACATGAAAGGAAGGTGAGATACGGTAGTCACTTGGGAGCTGTCATCTATGTCACCTTGTTGACCCTCCGGAGAACCTTGAACGGCCCCACAAACCGGGGGCTCAGCTTCTTGCAGATCCGATCACCAGGTGGAACACGGGTTCCTCCCTGCGGTGGCGATCCGCCTGCTCCTTCTGATGATGGACGGCACGCTGGAGTCTCACGTGGGCATCGCTCCATACTTCTTCTGCGCTCCTGAACCACTCATCCACCGCAGGAGCTTCGGTCTGGCCCGATGTCCATGGAGTCAAGGCCGGCTGTTAGAGGGTAACACACTGGAAGTGAGTCAGCCCAGTGGAGGATTGATGTAATGAATTCTCATCGTACTCCACCCAGAGAATGAATCGGGCCCACTCCCCCTGCCAGTCCTGGAAGTGGCTACTCAGGAACCTTCCTAGCTCCTGGTTCATCCTCTCCACCTGCCTGTTAGACTGAGGCTTATACCCGGAAGTGAGGCTGACGTGACCCTGAGCTTCTCCATGAAGGCTTTCCATAACCGTGATGTGAATTGGGGGCCACGGTTGGACACGATGTCCACCAGAAGGCCATAATGCTGGAAGACCTGCTGGAACACTGGAACAGTAGGGACAGTAGGGAAACCAGAGAGAACTCAAGAGGAGGCGGGGAAAGCAGGTCCTCCGGCATTCGGGTGCCCAGTCCGTGATTCTCATCCTTGACCATGAGATGGTTGGGTTATGGAGTTGGAACCATGGGAGGCCGAGGATGATCTTGTGAACTGGTGCACTAATGATGAAGAAGGGGATGTTTTCCAGATGAATGGACTCTACGGTGAGGGTGAGTGGTGTGGTGATATGTGCGATGGTTCCGGATCCTAGTGGCTGATTTATCAAGGGCTTGGACTGGAAACGGAGAGGAGAGTTGGAAAGAGGTGATGTTCAGAGAGGAGGCAAGGGTGTGGTCAATAAAGTTCCCGGAGAAACTGGAATCCACTATCACTGTAGAAACTGGAATCCACTATCACTGTAGAAACTGGAATCCACTATCACTGTAGAAACTGGAATCCACTATCACCGTAGAAACTGGAATCCACTATCACTGTAGAAACTGGAATCCACTATCACTGTAGAAACTGGAATCCACTATCACCATAGAAACTGAAATCCACTATCACTGTAGAAACTGGAATCCACTATCACCGTAGAAACTGGAATCCACTATCACTGTAGAAACTGGAATCCACTATCACCGTAGAAACTGGAATCCACTATCACTGTAGAAACTGGAATCCACTATCACCGTAGAAACTGGAATCCACTATCACTGTAGAAACTGGAATCCACTATCACCGTAGAAACTGGAATCCACTATCACTGTAGAAACTGGAATCCACTATCACCGTAGAAACTGGAATCCACTATCACTGTAGAAACTGGAATCCACTATCACTGTAGAAACTGGAATCCACTATCACCGTAGAAACTGGAATCCACTATCACCGTAGAAACTGGACATGAGGGACATGCACTGTTTCCCACCCGCCATGTGTTCATGCTCTGATACAGAGTGGTCACTGAGGGAAGGAGAGAAGGAGAGAAGGAGGGAAGGAGAGAAGGAGGGAAGGAGGGAAGGAGAGAAGGAGGGAAGGAGGGAAGGAGAGAAGGAGGGAAGGAGAGAAGGAGGGAAGGAGGGAAGGAGAGAAGGAGGGAAGGAGAGAAGGAGGGAAGGAGAGAAGGAGGAAAGGAGAGAAGCAACGAGGGTATCGACGCTCCCAAAGTAGGCCATCGTGATGAGTGCGTCCAAGGACAGGTTGTTGTCGTCTCGACGTGCCAGTTCAGTCTGGATCTCCTTGCGCAGTCCTCTTCTGAAAAGCTTACAGAGCGCCGGCTCATTCCATCAGCTGGATGCTGCTACTGTCTGGAAGGTGAGTGCGTCTTATCATCCTGCCGTAGTTGAAATAGGTGCTCACCTCCCTCTCTAACCTCCAGTGGATGATCGAAGATACCACTGAACAGAGCCTTGAACCTCTCAAACGATTCCAGCACCTCCTCTCCTCTCTCCTAGACGGCCGAAGTTTGGTATGCAACATCTGCATACCAAACATTTGAACTCAATCCGTTTAGTTGGGAATATGTATTTCGATCTTGTTGAGTTATACCTCACCAAGTAGCTTACAGAGTTGTTTTGAGTGATGTGCAGTGAGTGAAATTTTAGAGCAAATGATGATAACAAAGTGTCAATCAACATTCAATAATCATTTGTTTTGGTGTCAACCGAAGCACATATGTTGTCTAGTGGTATGCTGTACAGTGCTATCCTATTATATCCGGTTCTGTTATGTAGTATACTGTCTTAATGAGATCTTGCAGACATTGATTCTTGCAGACATTTTGATATGGCTCCAATTGGTGGAAAATAAATCCATATTTGTTTACTTTACTTTGTTTACTTGTTTGTAATGGGATAACTAACAAGCAACCTTACCCAAAAAGTTTTAAAAACTTGGCAGTTTTAACAAAAATGAACAAAAAATTCCAGCCACTATACCCTACCAACCACTATACCCTACCTACCACTATACCCTACCAACCACTATACCCTACCAACCACTATACCCTACCAACCACTATACCCTACCAACCACTATACCCTACCAACCACTATACCCTACCTACCACTATACCCTACCAACCACTATACCCTACCAACCACTATACCCTACCAACCACTATACCCTATCAACCACTATACCCTACCAACCACTATACCCAACCTACCACTATACCCTACCTACCACTATACCCTACCAACCACACTATACCCAACCTACCACTATACCCTACCTACCACTATACCCTACCAACCACTATACCCTACCAACCACTATACCCTACCAACCACTATACCCTATCAACCACTATACCCTACCAACCACTATACCCAACCTACCACTATACCCTACCTACCACTATACCCTACCAACCACTATACCCTACCAACCACTATACCCTACCAACCACTATACCCAACCTACCACTATACCCTACCTACCACTATACCCTACCAACCACTATACCCTACCAACCACTATACCCTATCAACCACTATACCCTACCAACCACTATACCCAACCTACCACTATACCCTACCAACCACTATACCCTACCAACCACTATACCCTACCTACCACTATATGACTCAGCGATTCCTGACTTCTATAGCCTATAAGATGATAAGAGAGCCAAGCCCTGCTGTCCATGTCTATACCACTTGTTGGGCATCACCCTGCTCAACCACCCTCAACACTTGTTGGGCATCACCTTGCTCTACCACCCTCACCACTTGTTGGGCATCACCCTGCTCTACCACCCTCACCACTTGGTGGGCATCACCCTACGCTACCACCCTCACCACTTGGTGGGCATCACCCTGCTCTACCACCCTCACCACTTGTTGGGCATCACCCTGCTCTACCACCCTCACCACTTGTCGGGCATCACCCTATTCTACCACCCTCGCCACTTCGTGGGCAGCGCCCTTCTCTCCATGTCTATACCACCTCAGTCTCCAGTCTGGCTTACACACTCATTAGTAGAAGGAGGAGTTTCTCGAGTTGAAGGAGGACAGACCTCGAGTTCCTCTGTCACAGATGTTAAGTTGCTATAAAGGGAGGAGAATCTCTTAACGGTCCTTCTTCTTAAAATCTTGGACATAATCTTGGTATCACGCGTGCACCTTAATAATTAATTAATCTTTTTAAGAACGGACCTGAACACTCGAGCATCATGACAGTAGTGGGCTGCACATTGTGCATTAAATTCATGCTATTTTTCTTTAATTTTGTTTTCTGGGTGAGTTGAGACTTTTTTTTAAATGTTTCTTTTATAAATCTCGTATTTTTAATATGGATTATTATCGACACACTTCTTCAATCTCGGGTCGATAAAAGTGCATCTTAAATGTTTTAAATCTTCTTAAATCTTTTAGCTTGTTATAGAACTTAAGTCATACTCCAACTGTTGTGATACCAACCTGTCTATTTCAGATCAGCCACAGAGTATCACTGAGGTACTGATGAGCTCCTATTCAATACTACTTTCATATAGGTATATATCCTATGAGACTGTATCACAAACTGTTATATCGTGTGAGGTTCTCTCGTAGGATAGGCCTATATTTTTCAATGGTCCAACTGAGGATTTAACCGTGTGAAAACTGTAACGGCTCAAAATAGTAAGCCTGTCCTAAAGGAGATACCATACACTTTTCGATAATTCACTTTTCAATAATTCCCTACACATAGCACATACAATCCAACAACAATTGCATTGTAGAATTTATAGATTGAGACATAAAAGCCTAGTATTTTACTGTTGCTCACAACAGAAACACATAGTTTGTGCGTGTGTGTGTGTTGTAGTAGGAAGCATGTGAGTGTGACTCCATCCAGTTTTTTGCCAGATGTTCCAGGCAAATGGGGAGCAGACCTGCATGGTTTCAAATAGTACTTGGAATCATTCCGATACTTTCAGCGCTTGCTTCAGTCTGCCTGATGAGCCAGGAGGACTGGGTATGCTTTTAAAAAAAAAGCTATTTTATTATTTCCATTGCACCAAATATTCTCAATCAAACATAGTAAAAGTATTTGAAATGTTTTCAATTACCATTTGAACCCAGGTCTGATTTGGAAGATTGGGGGGAGGGAATATTTTTTTCTATTGACATTTCCTTTGTTACAACATGCTTCCTTTTTCAAATGAACTGCAGTAGCTAAGATGTTGTGACTCTAATGGTTTGCTCAGGTTCAGGCTCAAATGAAGAGTCTCGTTCCAAAACTCTATATATCCATGTTCAGAAATTTTGGTAAATTAGCTTTTTATTGTTTTGAAGAATTTAGGAAGTAGATTTGCCGTGTTTTTTCCACTATATAATCATCACATGGGGTTGTTCAATGACTGACATGAATTGATTTGAAATAAATCACTTGATGGTTTCATTTCAGAGAGACAAATAATCATGTTTGTTTGCAAAAAAGCTATATATCTGCCTCACTCTCAGAGAAATAAGTAGCACTGCTAGGTTTCACACAGTCAAATGGAACAATTAACTACATTTTCAATAAAGAACTGTACAAATGATATAATATATATATATATATATATATATATATATATATATATATATATATATATATATATATATATATATTTAAATGAATCAATACATTAATATGAGATCTGTATGTAAAACATTTACATTTGACATTTCTAATTTAGCAGATGCTCTTACCCATAGTGCCTTACAATTAGTGCATTGATCTTAAGATATCTAGGTGAGACAACCACATATCACAGTCAAATATACAGGATACCAACATTCCTGTTAAATAATGGATATATAGATATCTAGGTGAGACAACCACATATCACAGTCAAATATACAGGGTACCAACATTCCTGTTAAATAATGGATATATAGATATCTAGGTGAGACAACAATGGATATATAGATATCTAGGTGAGACAACAATGGATATATAGATATCTAGGTGAGACAACCACATATCACAGTCAAATATACAGGATACCAACATTCCTGTTAAATAATGGATATATAGATATCTAGGTGAGACAACAATGGATATATAGATATCTAGGTGAGACAACAATGGATATATAGATATCTAGGTGAGACAACCACATATCACAGTCTAATATACAGGATACCAACATTCCATTCCAGCTAAACAATCGATATACAGTATAGTGTTTTGCAAAACATTATTATTTTAATTTTAATACACATCTAAAATCTATAAATAAAACATCCTGAGAACAGTAATATTTTTTCCACACACACATGAAGGTACCCATAAGCAATCATTTCTTATGGAAAAAACAACAATGTGAAAAACTGGTGGATACCGGGTTTTGGATATAACTCCCTCAAATGTAGAATTACTTAGTATGATGTAGTCTGCGGTCAAAGTATGTTTACTTGGTAGTGTTGAGGCTAGAGAGGCTTGTTGGTGCCCAGTGCGATTCTGCAAGCATTTTTTTTCCCCCTCTTGCTTTTTATTCAACCCTATTTTAGGGGGGAAAAACTCCTTATCATTAAAAGTCCCACAGCATATCCTGGAGCCTAGCTCCTCTGTGATTTACTGTTGTTTTTACTGGTGAGCTGCTAGAATGGCAGTCTCTCTCTATAACTCTCTTCACACTGAGGATTCGATTTCCTGCTTATTTGGAGAGGACAACGGAGCCACAAGCTAGGTTTTCACCAACACTGACAGATTGGAGATGGTGACTGTTGGAGAGGGTGACTGTTGTCACAAAGTGCTTTATAGTACCCCCCCCCCCCCCGGGCATAGACCCCAAAGAGCAAGCAGGGGTACAGCAGAGAAGACTAACTAACAGGAAGAATGTGTTAACTGACTCTCTCTCTCTATCTGTCTGTCTGTCTCTCTCTCTATGTCGGTCTGTCGGACTGTCTGTCTGTCTGTCTGTCTGTCTCTCTCTCTCTCTCTCTCTCTGACAGTTGGCTGGAGGTGTGATATTGGGAGTGGCTCTATGGCTTCGTCATGACAACCAGACCAGCAGTCTTCTCATGCAGCAGTTTGAAGATCAGCAGGCTCCCAGCACCTTCTATATCAGTAAGTATCTACAAAACATTTCAATATTGTTGTTGTTTCAATATATGTGTGTGAACCCTGGGGTGTGTTGGGTTGTGTGTGTGTGTCCCAGGTCCTGCAGAGTTAAGGTCTACTGAATTATTTCACCCATCACTTACTTCTCTCTCAGCCTCTTCTACCTCTGACCCCTAGTGCACACTTAAAAATACACATGGTAACATACAGTACATGGTAATATACAGTACATGGTAAATGTACATGGTAATATACAGTACATGGTAAATATACATGGTAATATACAGTACATGGTAAATATACATGGTAAAATACAGTACATGGTAAATATACATGGGAATATATAGTACATGGTAAATATACATGGTAATATACAGTACATGATAATTATACATGGTAATATACCGTACATGGTAAATAAACATGGTAATATACAGTACATGGTAATATACAGTACATGGTAAATATACATGGTAATATACAGTACATGGTAAATATACATGGTAATATACAGTACATGGTAATATACAGTACATGGTAAATATACATGGTAATATACAGTACATGGTAAATATACATGGTAATATACAGTAATATAATATACAGTACATGGTAATATACAGTACATGGTAAATATACATGGTAATATACAGTACATGGTAAATATACATGGTAATATACAGTACATGGTAAATATACATGGTAATATGCAGTACATGATAAATATACATGGTAATATACAGTACATGGTAAATATACATGGTAATATACAGTACATTATAAATATACATGGCAATATACAGTACATGGTAAATAAACATGGTAATATACAGTACATGGTAATATACAGTACATGGTAATAAACAGTACATGGTAAATATACATGGTCATATACAGTACATGGTAAATATACATGGTAATATACAGTAATACAATATACAGTGCATGGTAATATACAGTACATGGTAATATACATGGTAAATATACATGGTAATATACAGTACATGGTAAATATACATGGTAAATATACAGTACATGGTAAATATGGTAAAAATATAAATATATATACATATATACATATATATATATATATACATGGTAATATACAGTAATACAATATACAGTGCATGGTAATATACAGTAATATAATAAACAGAACATGGTAAATATACATGGTAAAAATACAGTACATGGTAAATATACATGGTAAAAATACATGGTAATATACAGTAAATGTAATTATACCTGGTAATATACAGTACATGGTAAATATACATGGTAATATATGTAATGTACATGGTAATATATGTACTGTATGGTAAATATACAGTACATGGTAAATATTCATGGTAAATATACAGTACATGGTAAATATACATGGTAATATACAGTACATGGTAAATATACATGGTAATATACAGTACATTGTAAATATACATGGTAAATATACATGGTAATATACAGTACATGGTAAATATACATGGTAATATACAGTACATGGTAAATATACATGGTAA
Organism: Oncorhynchus clarkii lewisi; assembly: GCF_045791955.1. NCBI lineage: Eukaryota > Metazoa > Chordata > Actinopteri > Salmoniformes > Salmonidae > Oncorhynchus > Oncorhynchus clarkii. Next base: position 6,000,733 of record NC_092150.1, read on the forward strand.
TATACAATACATGATAAATATACAGTGCATGGTAATATACAGTACATCGTTAATATACATGGTAATATACAGTACATGGTTATATACATGGTAATAAACAGTACATGGTAAATATACATGGTAATAAACAGTACATGGTAAATATACATAGTAAAATACAGTACATGGTAAATATACATGGTAATAAACAGTACATGGTAAATATACATGGTAATATACAGTACATGGTAAATATACATGGTAATAAACAGTACATGGTAAATATACATGGTAATATACAGTACATGGTAAATATACATGGTAATGTACAGTACATGATAAATGTACATGTTCTGAACGTTTTCAAAGGTCTGTGTGTTGGCTTCTTCTATTTTGTTAGTTGTGGTAGTAAAATGTACACACTGTACGCCCATTAATTCAAACTTCTCCACTCCCGTACTTACCGCAGCTAAGTGTACAGAGAGGATAAAACTATTTTTATATCAGAGAACAAACCAACCCAACCCAGCAGGGCTCACTGATGATTGGAAGGGTACGGCGGCAGGGTAGGCCCACCCAAAGGAACATCAAGAGAGGCTTTCTTCTCTCCTACCCCTCAAACACACGCCCTTGCATAATTCAAATAAACCTTGTACATCTGGGCTTGTTATAAATTAGAGTTGAGAGAGGATGTTTTTAGCTTGTCTGAAACACCAAACTGGTGTTTATGTAGGAGAATATATAAATATACACAGACTCCTAGGCTCCCCTCCTAGCAGACCAGCTGAACTAGTTAGTTATTGCTGCAAGGGCAGTGTGTCCGAGCTTCCTCAGACTGTGTGTCTTGGGGAAGTAATCTGTAATTGTCCTCTTGTCTTTTTGTGAAGGTGGACTCTGTAGTTGATTCGGTCAGACTAGTGGGTGGAGAGGGTTGACGAAGTGTCGCTGATGATTAAAGCCTTGATGTTGACCTGCTATTTGTAGTTGAATTGTTTTTTTAAACCGAATATTTGATTGGCAGAATAATTTGAATGTGGGGTTATAGTTATCAACTAGTAATCAAATCATTTACACAACATGCATGGTCACCCGTTCCCTCTCTCAGCAGTGTGTGTGTGTGTGTGTGTGTGTGAGAGAGAGAGACAGACTCCGTGAGCATAGTCTTGTTATTGAGAAAGCCTATGTGGACCTATGTGCCCAATGCCCTCAAAAATGAGGTGGAACCTGACCTACACTTCTTAACCTCCTGCCAACTCTATGACCACATTACAGACACACATTTCACACAGACCCACAAAGAATTTGAAAATAAATCAAACCGTGATAAACTCCCATATCTGTTAGGAGAAATACTGCAGTCTGCAATCACAGCAGCAAGATTTGTGGCCCGTTGCCATGAGAGAAGGGAAACCAGCGGAGAAACCTATATTTATGTGTCTATAGAATAAATGTCTATTTTCTTTTAAGACTTTGGTGAGTGTAATGTTATATCTCTAAACATATGTTTCCCATGACAATAAAGCCCTTTGAATTTAATTGAAATTGAAAGAGTGAGAAAGAGAGAGAGAAAAAGAGACAGAGAGACAGAGAGCGAGAGACACACACACACACACACACACACACACACACACACACAGAGAGAGAGAGAGAGAGAGAGATACATACAGGTGAGGTCAGAAGTTTACATTCACTTTAGCCAAATACATTTAAACTCAGTTTTTCACAATTCCTGACATTTAATCCTAGTAAAAATTCCCTGTCTGAGGTCAGTTAGGATCACCACTTAATTTTAAGAATGTGAAATGTCAGAATAATAGTAGAGAGAGTAGTTTATTTCAGTTTTTATTTCTTTCATCACATTTCCAGTGGGTCAGAAGTTTACACTCAATTAGTATTTGGTAGAATTGCCAATGTACTGTATATTATATTACTGTATATTACAATTGAACAGTCAACTTCGTGTATGTAAACTTCTGACCCTCTGGAATTGTGATACAGTGAATTATAAGTGAAATAATCTGTCTGTAAACAATTGTTGGAAAAATGACTTGTGTCATGCACAAAGTCGATGTCCTAACAGACTTGCCAAAACTATAGTTCGTTATTAAGAAATTTGTGGAGTGGTTGAAAAACGAGTTTTAATGACTCCAACCTAAGTGTATGTAAACTTCCGATATCAACTGTATATAGTGATAGAGAGAGAGAGACAGAGAGACAGAGAGAGAGAGAGCGAGAGAGAGAGAGAGAGAGAGAGAGAGAGAGAGAGAGAGACAGAGAGAGAGAGAGAGAGAGAGAGAAGATATAATGTAATGTAATGAGGAAGAACCTCATCAGACAAAAGTGCAGGAATGTGTCACCATACAGGGCTGTCATTTTCCTTCCTGTCACCCATGCCTATATACACCTAGTGTGCAAAAAAAAATCCTAAATATTCCTAAATATTGACATGTGTATGTGACCAATAACATTTGATTTCACACACACAATCCATGTCTCAATTGTCTCAAAGCTTCAAAATGCTTCATCTACACTGATTGAAGTGGATTGAACAGGTGACATCAGGGATCATAGCTTTCACCTGGATTCACCTGGTCAGTCTATGTTCATGGAAACAACAGGTGTTCCTATTGTTTTGTACACTCAGTGTAGGGCCTGTCCCCACACCCTGTCAGAGGTTAAAGGGTTTTGTCATAGTGATGCTCCTTGTCTGGCTCTCAAATGGCACCCTATTCCCTATGTAGTGCATTACTTTTAACCAGAACCCTATGGGGGATAGGGTGCACTATTTTTGACCAGAGCCCTATGGGGAATAGGGTGCACTATTTTTGACCAGGGCCAATAGGGAATAGGGTGCACTACTTTTGACCAGGGCCAATAGGGAATAGGGTGCACTACTTTTGACCAGGGCCAATAGGGAATAGGGTGCACTACTTTTGACCAGGGCCAATAGGGAATAGGGTGCACTACTTTTGACCAGGGCCAATAGGGAATAGGGTGCACTACTTTTGACCAGGGCCAATAGGGAATAGGGTGCACTACTTTTGACCAGGGTCCATAAGGTGCTGTAAAGGAAAGAGGGTGCCATTTAAAGGAAAGAGGGTGCCATTTGAAGGAAAGAGGGTGCCATTTGAAGGAAAGAGGGTGCCATTTAAAGGAAAGAGGGTGCCATTTAAAGGAAAGAGGGTGCCATTTAAAGGAAAGAGGGTGCCATTTAAAGGAAAGAGGGTGCCATTTAAAGGAAAGATGGTGCCATTTGAAGGAAAGAGGGTGCCATTTAAAGGAAAGAGGGTGCCATTTAAAGGAAAGAGGGTGCCATTTGAAGGAAAGATGGTGCCATTTGAAGGAAATATGGTGCCATTTGAAGAAATGATGGTGCCATTTGAAGGAAAGAGGGTGCCATTTAAAGGAAAGAGGGTGCCATTTAAAGGAATGATGGTGCCATTTGAAGGAATGATGGTGCCATTTGAAGGAAAGAGGGTGCCATTTAAAGGAAAGAGGGTGCCATTTAAAGGAAAGAGGGTGCCATTTAAAGGAAAGAGGGTGCCATTTAAAGGAAAGAGGGTGCCATGTAAAGGAAAGAGGGTGCCATTTAAAGGAAAGATGGTGCCATTTGAAGGAAAGAGGGTGCCATTTGAAGGAAAGAGGGTGCCATTTAAAGGAAAGAGGGTGCCATTTGAAGGAAAGAGGGTGCCATTTGAAGGAAAGATGGTGCCATTTAAAGGAAAGAGGGTGCCATTTAAAGGAAAGAGGGTGCCATTTGAAGGAAAGAGGGTGCCATTTAAAGGAAAGAGGGTGCCATTTGAAGGAAAGAGGGTGCCATTTGAAGGAAAGAGGGTGCCATTTGAAGGAAAGAGGGTGCCATTTGAAGGAAAGAGGGTGCCATTTGAAGGAAAGAGGGTGCCATTTGAAGGAAAGAGGGTGCCATTTGAAGGAAAAAGGGTGCTATTTAAAGGAAAGAGGGTGCCATTTAAAGGAAAGAGGGTGCCATTTGTGTCACTAACCCTTTATTGTATAGCATTCACAGGCGGTCACAGAGCTACAGTAACTATCCAGGGAAAAGAGAATCAACACTCCAGGGTCTCAGGAAGGCAGTACACACTCTGACTGGTGTGTGTGTGTGTAAGTTACCCTGCGGCGAAGGAAATCAGGTGCTCCTGTTTTCTGGAGTTAGATGGTGCTGGAGGTCAGAGGTTAAAGTTCACTGAGGAAAGTTGTTTTTGTAGGGTTTAATACCGGTAACCAATGTCCAGAGAAGAAACCGTTAGATCCATCTGTATTTTCCTACAGATTGTTTTCACTGGTATTATGTGCTTTAAAACAGCATGTCCAGTTGGAACGGAAACACCAGGATTACTGGGAAGGCCTTGCAACTCAATCGTTTCTGGGGGAGAGGGGAGGGAGGCATGTCCTGCCTTGGTCTGCTTTGCGTTTGTGTGTGTGTGTACTAACTCCTCCCTTTCAGTCAGGATGGATCTGGGAAGTTGATGTCTTTCTGTTCCAGTAACAGAATGTTACAGGATGTCCGCTTCGTCTCAGACGTCGTGTCACTGGGACCACGTCAGGGGAAACACCAACGACTCCATCACAACATTTGGGTTTTGTGGAGGTTGACTACCATCTGGTGGTGTGCTCTCACATACACTTTCCATATCTCACAAACTTGTCTAAACTCTTATCTCATCTCCTCTCCTCTCCTCTCCTCTCCTCTCCTCTCCTCTCCTCTCCTCTCTTCACTTCTTCTCTAGGTGTGTACATCCTGATAGCTGTGGGAGCTGTGATGATGTTTGTAGGGTTTCTCGGTTGCTACGGTGCCATCCAGGAATCTCAGTGTCTTCTTGGAACGGTGAGTGACCACTAGAGGGCAGCAGGACACCGCAAATATGTCAGGGCATACCTCTAAAGCCCTATACACATGGGACCAGTTTTACTACAGAACGTTGGTTATGTAGTTGAGGTACATGATGCAGAGCATGAGTAGTGGTGAAGCTGGATGAGAGATCGGGGATCCGGTCATCCGGCCTGCTGAAGCAGCTGGTAACAGAGGTCCAGTCCTCCGGCCTGCTGAAGCAGCTGGTAACAGAGGTCCTGTCCTCCGGCCTGCTGAAGCAGCTGGTAACAGAGGTCCAGTCCTCCGGCCTGCTGAAGCAGCTGGTAACAGAGGTCCTGTCCTCCGGCCTGCTGCAGCAGCTGGTAACAGAGGTCCAGTCATCCGGCCTGCTGAAGCAGCTGGTAACAGAGGTCCAGTCATCCGGCCTGCTGCAGCAGCTGGTAACACAGGTCCAGTCCTCCGGCCTGCTGCAGCAGCTGGTAACAGAGGTCCAGTCATCCGGCCTGCTGAAGCAGCTGGTAACAGAGGTCCTGTCATCCGGCCTGCTGAAGCAGCTGGTAACAGAGGTCCGGTCATCCGGCCTGCTGAAGCAGCTGGTAACAGAGGTCCAATCATCCGGCCTGCTGAAGCAGCTGGTAACAGAGGTCCAGTCATCTGGCCTGCTGAAGCAGCTGGTAACAGAGGTCCGGTCATCCGGCCTGCTGAAGCAGCTGGTAACAGAGGTCCAGTCATCTGGCCTGCTCAAGCAGCTGGTAACAGAGATCCAGTCATCCGGCCTGCTGAAGCAGCTGGTAACAGAGGTCCAGTCATCCGGCCTGCTGAAGCAGCTGGTAACAGAGGTCCAGTCATCCGGCCTGCTGCAGCAGTTGGTAACAGAGGTCCAGTCATCCGGCCTGCTGAAGCAGCTGGTAACAGAGGTCCAGTCATCCGGCCTGCTGAAGCAGCTGGTAACAGAGGTCCAGTCATCCGGCCTGCTGAAGCAGCTGGTAACAGAGGTCCAGTCATCCGGCCTGCTGCAGCAGCTGGTAACAGAGGTCCAGTCATCCGGCCTGCTGAAGCAGCTGGTAACAGAGTTCCTGTCATCCGGCCTGCTGAAGCAGCTGGTAACAGAGGTCCTGTCATCCGGCCTGCTGAAGCAGCTGGTAACAGAGGTCTCTGAATCCTTTCCAGCAACTTGTGTCCAACAATACACACACTGACCAGTGGAAGGAGGGCCAAGATTACGTTATCCCTACTCTGAATGTCACCACTGCTGCTGAGGGGGGGGGGGGTGCAGGTGGGTGAGGGTATGATGCTGTCTTTCAAGACCTCAGAACTGGGGGAATCCACGGCAGTAGGAAGAAAGGCGATGTTCACAATATGTGTAAAAGTGTCGCATGCGTCCTCCCTGGCAGGGGTGAGATCAACGAGATGGGCTGATTTTGTTTGGACCAATCGCTTTCCCAAAAGGCTGCTGATGGTCTCTATACACGCTGCCAATTGATACAAGGACAGCTGACCTCCAATGGAGGATAATACATGGGGCGATAGCCACCAACAGGCATCTGGTCCACCTAGATCCTAGTCTTGGGGAGGGTTGTCCTCAGTCTGAGTTGCTAGCTCATCTTTTTATCCTATGTCCCAGACTGGTGTGGCTGTTTACACTATTAACCAGCTGGTTCTTTGCCTTCGGGGAGGTCTGGGGGCTGTTTACACTGTTAACCAGCTGGTTCGATGCCTTCGGGGAGGTCTGGGGGCTGTTTACATTGTTAACCAGCTGGTTCTTTGCCTTCGGGGAGGTCTGGGGGCTGTTTACACTGTTAACCAGCTGGTTCTTTGCCTTCGGGGAGGTCTGGGGGCTGTTTACATTGTTAACCAGCTGGTTCTTTGCCTTCGGGGAGGTCTGGGGGCTGTTTACACTGTTAACCAGCTGGTTCTTTGCCTTCGGGGAGGTCTGGGGGCTGTTTACACTGTTAACCAGCTGGTTCTTTGCCTTCGGGAGGTCTGGGGGCTGTTTACACTGTTAACCAGCTGGTTCTTGGCCATCGGGGAGGTCTGGGGGCTGTTTACACTGTTAACCAGCTGGTTCTTTGCCTTCTGGGAGGTCTGGGGGCTGTTTACACTGTTAACGAGCTGGTCCTTTGCCTTTGGGGAGGTCTGGGGGCTGTTTACATTGTTAACCAGCTGGTTCTTTGCCTTCGGGGAGGTCTGGGGGCTGTTTACATTGTTAACCAGCTGGTTCTTTGCCTTCGGGGAGGTCTGGGGGCTGTTTACACTGTTAACCAGCTGGTTCTTTGCCTTCGGGGAGGTCTGGGGGCTGTTTACACTGTTAACCAGCTGGTTCTTGGCCTTCGGGGAGGTCTGGGGCTGTTTACACTGTTAACCAGCTGGTTCTTTGCCTTCGGGGAGGTCTGGGGGCTGTTTACACTGTTAACCAGCTGGTTATTTGCCTTCGGGGAGGTCTAGGGGCTGTTTACATTGTTAACCAGCTGGTTCTTTGCCTTCGGGGAGGTCTGGGGGCTGTTTACATTGTTAACCAGCTGGTTCTTTGCCTTCGGGGAGGTCTGGGGGCTGTTTACATTGTTAACCAGCTGGTTCTTTGCCTTCGGGGAGGTCTGGGGGCAGTTTACACTGTTAACCTGCTGGTTCTTTGCCTTCAGGGAGGTCTGGGGGCTGTTTACATTGTTAACCAGCTGGTTCTTTGCCTTCGGGGAGGTCTGGGGGCTGTTTACACTGTTAACCAGCTGGTTCTCTGCATTCGGGGAGGTCTGGGGGCTGTTTACATTGTTAACCAGCTGGTTCTCTGCCTTCTGGGAGGTCTTGAAGCTGTTTACACTGTTAACCAGCTAGTTGTCTGCCTTGGGGGAAGTCTGGGGGCTGTTTACATTGTTAACCAGTTGGTTCTTTGCCTTTGGGGAGGTCTGTGGGCTGTTTACATTGTTAACCAGCTGGTTCTTTGCCTTCGGGGAGGTCTGTGGGCTGTTTACATTGTTAACCAGCTGGTTCTTTGCCTTCGGGGAGGTCTGGGGGCTGTTTACACTGTTAACCAGCTGGTTCTTTGCCTTCGGGGAGGTCTGGGGGCTGTTTATACTGTTAACCAGCTGGTTCTTTGCCTTCGGGGAGGTCTGGGGGCTGTTTACATTGTTAACCAGCTGGTTCTTTGCCTTCGGGGAGGTCTGGGGGCTGTTTACATTGTTAACCAGCTGGTTCTTTGCCTTCGGGGAGGTCTGGGGGCTGTTTACATTGTTAACCAGCTGGTTCTTTGTCTTCGGGGATCTCTAGGGGCAGTTTACACTGTTAACCAGCATGTTCTTTGCCTTCGGGGAGGTCTGGGGGCTGTTTACATTGTTAACCAGCTGGTTCGTTGCCTTCGGGAAGGTCTGGGGGCTGTTTACACTGTTAACCAGCAGGTTCTTTGCCTTCGGGGATGTCTGTGGGCTGTTCACACTGTTAACCAGCTGGTTCTCTGCCTTCTGGAAGGTCTTGAAGCTGTTTACACTGTTAACCAGCTAGTTGTCTGCCTTGGGGGAAGTCTGGGTGCTGTTTACATTGTTAACCAGCTGGTTCTTTGCCTTCGGGGAGGTCTGGGGGCTGTTTATACTGTTAACCAGCTGGTTCTTTGCCTTCGGGGAGGTCTGGGGGCTGTTTACATTGTTAACCAGCTGGTTCTTTGCCTTCGGGGAGGTCTGGGGGCTGTTTACATTGTTAACCAGCTGGTTCTTTGCCTTCGGGGAGGTCTGGGGGCAGTTTACACTGTTAACCAGCTGGTTCTTTGCCTTCAGGGAGGTCTGGGGGCTGTTTACATTGTTAACCAGCTGGTTCGTTGCCTTCGGGGAGGTCTGGGGGCTGTTTACACTGTTAACCAGCAGGTTCTTTGCCTTCGGGGATGTCTGTGGGCTGTTCACACTGTTAACCAGCTGGTTCTCTGCCTTCTGGGAGGTCTTGAAGCTGTTTACACTGTTAACCAGCTAGTTGTCTGCCTTGGGGGAAGTCTGGGGGCTGTTTACATTGTTAACCAGTTGGTTCTTTGCCTTTGGGGAGGTCTGTGGGCTGTTTACATTGTTAACCAGCTGGTTCTTTGCCTTCGGAGAGGTCTGGGGGCTGTTTACATTGTTAACCAGCTGGTTCTTTGCCTTCGGAGAGGTCTGGGGGCTGTTTACACTGTTAACCAGCTGGTTCTTTGCCTTCGGGGAGGTATGGGGGCTGTTTACATTGTTAACCAGCTGGTTCGTTGCCTTCGGGGAGGTCTTGAAGCTGTTTACACTGTTAACCAGCTGGTTCTCTTCCCATTTGTTTGTTAATGAAGTATAGTTTGATGATTGAGTTGCCCATCGCAGACTCTTCATTGCTCATGTAGCTCAGTTGGTATAGCAGGGTGCTTGAAATGACAGGGTTGTGGGATTGTTGCCAGTGGACCAGTTATGTCGTTCTGCCCCTGAACAAGGCAGTTAACCCACTGTTCCTAGGCCGTCATTGAAAATAAGAATTTGTTCTTAACTGACTTGCCTATTTAAATAAAGGTAAAATAAAGGTAAAATTAAAAATAAAATATGATATGTATGTTTTTTTACAAGCATTTCGCTACACCCACACTAACATCTGCTAAACATGCGTATGTGACAAATAAAATGTGATTTGATTGGTACATGGGGCCTTCACAGGGGGTTATTGTGCTCTGTCAAGGAGGAGGGAGATCTGACATTGTGTTGTTATATCCAGCTGGTACTTTTTAAGCATGACATCTGAGGGCTGAATGGTGATGTGAGGTACTCACTCACTCACTCACTCACTCACTCACTCACTCAGTCTCTCTCTCTGTCTCTGTCTCTCTCTCTCTCTCGGCCCATCTCTCAGTAACAAGCCCTCCAGCTCACTCTCTCATGGTCCAATCATTTTAGTGTAAAATCAAGTTAGATATTGGCCCTCAGTAAAGTAGAATAATGTAAAGCCCTGAAATTATATTTATACCTTATTATAAAAGGTTGACAAATGAACCGTTTACGTTTCTTTCTCTTTCAGTTCTTTTTCATGTTGGTGTGCCTGTTCGTCTGTGAGGTGGCTGCTGGGATCTGGGGATTCAGTAACCGAGACACAGTAAGACACTACATCACACCCTAAGTCACACAGTAGGACACGAGGACACCCCACCCACCCACACCGACCCCCATTCACACACACAGACCCCCATCCACACACACAGACTCCCACCCACCCACACCGACCCCCGTCCACACAAACACAGACTCCCACCCACCCACCCACACCGGCCCCCATCCACACACACACAGACCCCCATCCACACACACCGACCCCCATCCACACACAGAGACCCCCATCCACACACATACAGACCCCCATCCACACACACAGACTCCCACCCACCCACACCGACCCCCATCCACACACACACAGACTCCCACCCACCCACACAGACCCCCATCCACACACACAGACCCCCATCCACACACACACAGACCCCCATCCACACACACAGAGACATTGTCCAAACTCCTAACTACAGCCTTCTGTTCCAGATCTCCAAGGAGATGATAACCTTCTATGATGAGGCGTACATCAAGTCAGTGGAAGTCGTAGACTCTCCCAGCAAAACAGCTGCTATCAAAGTCCTGGAGGTGTTCCACGAGACCGTAGGTCACAACTCTCACCATCATCCTATACGTCTGTTAACTTGTCATAGTGGTAATCTAGTCATGTGATCATATGGCGGTAGTTGGTTGAAAATATATCTGTCATTTGATGAGAGAAATAGATGCACGGCTGATTTACAGAGTTATTTCAGTGGGGTCTTCTAATGTTTGTTACAATACCTCTATGAAATGTGTTCTCCTCAATGTGATAGTTGTTGTGTGATGGTTCGCTAGCACATTACGGGAGGGCTGGGGGGGGGAGAAAAATTGCCAATCAATCAATTAATCAAATGGCATGACTGATCGGTTGTCTCTACCTGTGTTTTTGTTAGCTGGACTGCTGTGGTAAAGGAGACGACTCCCCCTTATTCGTACAAGTGACCGGAGCCCTGTGTCCCAAGAAGAGCCTGGAAGATGCCCTGCTGAAACCTTCGGTACAGTACACCAGTGGTGGATGGAGAACAATAACGTATTTAATGAGCACGGTCTTATTTCTATTACAGCATATTGGTTGACTTTCCAAGCCAAACCTTCATTACATAAACACTAACCACTACAGACAGCCTACTGTACATTGTTGTCACCATATTAGTTAACACCATAGTCAACATAGCTACTAGAACTAGCACGTTAGTAAACCCGATGGCAATACATTTATAAAACCAAAAGTTGACCTTGACTTGAAAGAGTTCCAGTGTTGGATAGCCAGCTAGGTAACATAGCATCCCTCTCTGTTTGATAGCCATAGCCCGCTAGCTAACATAGCATCCCTCTCTGTTTGATAGCCATAGCCCGCTAGCTAACATAGCATCCCTCTCTGTTTGATAGCCATAGCCCGCTAGCTAGCATAGCATCCCTCTCTGTTTGATAGCCATAGCCCGCTAGCTAACATAGCATCCCTCTCTGTTTGATAGCCTTAGCCCGCTAGCTAACATAGCATCCCTCTTTGTTTGATAGCCATAGCCCGCTAGCTAACATAGCATCCCTCTCTATTTGAGTAGGCTAAACTGGCCAGTTGCAGTCACTTAGCTAAGTAAGTGAAAGTTAAAAAAATACAACAAAATATCTCTCTCTCTCGGTCTTGCTTCTCCTTCATTTTTAAAGAAACGAATTTGTTCAAGACTGTTCAACTATTGTCTTTCTCTCTCTTTGAGTCAACTATCACCAAAAAAAAATTGCGCTAGCAGTAGCTTATGTTTTCAGTAATAGATTCATTCTCTGTTCCTTTGATTGGGTGGACAACATGTCAGTTCATGCTGCAAGAGCTCTGATAGGTTGGAGGACGTCCTCCAGATGTTGTCATAATTACTGTGTAAGTCTATGGAAGGGGGTGAGAACCATGAGCCTCCTATGTTTTGTATTGAAGTCAATATACCCAGAAGAGGACGGAAGTTAGCTGTCCTCCAGCTACACCATGTTGCAGTGGGTTTTAATCAATGATTTAATGACATGTGAATATATTTAGTATAGTTTTATCTAAAAAGGATAACTTACATTTTTATTGTTTATGTAATTCACTGAGGAGGATGATCCTCCCCTTCCTCCCCCGAGGAGCCTCCACTGCAGTACACACACATCCATGTAAAATCACATGTCAAAAATCACATGAGGCAGACAGGTGGTTTTCTGCTTTTGTAACAAGCTAGATTAGAACCTGGGTCTCCAATATTTGCTCAAATTGAGCTGTAATTTAAGATTTGTTTTATAGAGATAAGGAATGGCAGTACAGAATTTGCAATTCCATATGTGTTAACACTGCTACTTCAATATTGTCAACACCACCTTTTCAGGTGAGGAGAATAACACCATGTGAATGAATGCTTTACACGGCACAGTAGTATGCAGGAGGGGAAAAAACAGCAGTTTAAATGAAGGTCCTGATACTCTCTGGCTCTGTGTTCCCCTCCCACTAGAGCTGTCATCTGAAACTGAAGGATCTGTTCTCTGAGAAGCTCTACCTGATTGGTCTAGTTGCCCTGGCGGTCGCTGTCATCATGGTGAGTAGTGTTACCGCGGAGACGCGCCTGGACAGCTGTTGGACTTCCTTTGTTGATGTTGATTTTCATTCTAGATCTTTGAGATGATCTTCACCATGGTTCTCTGCTGTGGGATTCGCAACGCCGCCCCAGTGTACTAGAACCACGGAACCCAACTAGAACCACAGAACCCTACTAGAACCACGGAACCCTACTAGAACCAAGGAACCATAGAACCAGAGAACCACGGTGGAGGGGCTCAAATGTACACAAATCCTCTACAGATCGAAGTCATCGAAGGGGATTAAAAATGTTACATGTTGCAGTTCCTGGTTACTTCTTTTTATATTGCAGAAGTATGTACATTTCTATCAGTATTATAAATAGAGACTAGATTTTATTACAGTGTTTTCTATGTTTTTAACAATACTCCTAATAAGCATTTCACTACACCCGCAATAACATCTGCTAAATATGGGTATGCGACCAATAAAATTTGATTTGACTGTTTGAGTCTGTCGATGACCAACAGACATTCAACATCTATCTCTCTAATGCTAAACTTTTACTATTTTCTTGTTATCTTTGAGCTTTTTATATGTTTTCGTGAAGTGCTTCTCCAAGGTTTTGTATGTTTTTCGTGAAGTGCTTCTCCAAGGTTGAAGAGTTCAGTGGTCTTTTTGTATGGTGTATAAACTGTGCACAATCATTGTGTGAGTCCAAAATGGCACCCTGTTCCCTTATGGTGCACTACTTTTCACCTCAAGGTCCATAGGGCGTCAGTAAAAAATAGTGCACTACATTGGGAATTGCCATTTGGGAGTAACTCACAGACAAACAGGGCTTTAGTTAGAACAGTGCTCACTGGTACAGAGTACCAACATCTCACATTTCCTACAGCTTGAGTACAGTACTGGCAACGTCTTATAGAATATTAACTCTAATATACAGGACACGCCGACTCATTCAAGGGTTTTTCTTTATTTTACTATTTTCTACATTCGAATCCCCGAGCTGACGAGGTAAAACTCTGTCGTTCTGCCCCCTGAACAAGGCAGTTAACCCACTGTTCCCCTGAACAAGACAGTTAACCCACTGTTCCCCTGAACAAGGCAGTTAACCCACTGTTCCCCTGAACAAGGCAGTTAACCCACTGTTCCCCTGAACAAGGCAGTTAACCCACTGTTCCCCTGAACAAGGCAGTTAACCCACTGTTCCCCTGAACAAGGCAGTTAACCCCACTGTTCCCCTGAACAAGGCAGTTAACCCCACTGTTCCCCTGAACAAGGCAGTTAACCCCACTGTTCCCCTGAACAAGGCAGTTAACCCCACTGTTCCCCTGAACAAGGCAGTTAACCCCACTGTTCCCCTGAACAAGGCAGTTAACCCCACTGTTCCCCTGAACAAGGCAGTTAACCCACTGTTCCCCTGAACAAGGCAGTTAACCCACTGTTCCCCTGAACAAGGCAGTTAACCCACTGTTCCCCTGAACAAGGCAGTTAACCCCACTGTTCCCCTGAACAAGGCAGTTAACCCACTGTTCCCCTGAACAAGGCAGTTAACCCATTGTTCCCCTGAACAAGGCAGTTAACCCATTGTTCCCCTGAACAAGGCAGTTAACCCACTTTTCCCCTGAACAAGGCAGTTAACCCACTGTTCCCCGGTAGGCCGTAATTGACAATAAGAATTTGTTCTTAACTGACTTGCCTAGTTAAATAAAGGTACAATAAATAAATAAATACAAGTGAAGACATAAAAACTATGAAATAACACATAATAACACAGCTGGTTGAGAGAATGTCAGGAGTGTGCAAAGCTGTCATCAAGGCAAAGGGGTGGCTACTTTGAAGAATCTCAAATATAAAATATGTTTAGATTTGTTTAACACTTTTTTTTGGTTACTACATGATTCCATATCTGCTATTTCATAGTTGTGATGTCTTCACTATTATTCTACAATGTAGAAAAATAGTAAAAATAAAGAAAAACCCTTGAATAAGTTGGTGTTTCCTAACTTTTGACAGGTACAGTATGTATATGTACCGGACAGAACCTTTTCTTATTCAACTTCAAGCACTGCCTGCCTACGAACCACTAATAAAATAGCACCCTATTCCCTATATAGTGCACTACTTTAGACCAGAGCTCGCACCCTATTCCCTATATAGTGTACTACTTTAGACCAGAGCTCGCACCCTATTCCCTATATAGTGTACTATTTTAGACCAGAGCTCACACCCTATTCCCTATATAGTGTACTATTTTAGACCAGAGCTCGCACCCTATTCCCTATATAGTGTACTATTTTAGACCAGAGCTCACACCCTATTCCCTATATAGTGTACTATTTTAGACCAGAGCTCGCACCCTATTCCCTATATAGTGTACTATTTTAGACCAGAGCTCGCACCCTATTCCCTATATAGTGCACTACTTTAGACCAGAGCTCACACCCTATTCCCTATATAGTGCACTACTTTAGACCAGAGCTCGCACCCTATTCCCTATATAGTGCACAACTTTTGACCATAGTTATATGGGGCCCTGGTATAAAGTAGTGCACTATATAGGGTGCCAGCCCGTCCTTCCCTCCTCGAAGATAATGGCGCTGACAGGAATGGCCATGCATAGTAAAGCTATAAGGATCTAATTCATAATGAACCACAACTAAATTGTGCAAATTTATACTTCTAATAAAAACCTTTTTGTCTGTTTCTCTATGTATTTGTTGTGGTTTGTTTGTTATTGTGTTATGTTGCTCTAAGTTTTATTTTCACTCTTGACCACCAGAGGGCAGAGTCCTATTGGATGGCACTGCTGGTGCTTCTTGTATGTTCTCTGTCCCTTCGGTGACCACGAATTTAATTAACTTTCGATTTTGTTCTACCATTCAGATCAGAGTAATGAGTAAAGATCATTTAAAGTATGTAATAAGTGTCTAAATGAGCAATAAGGCCCGATGGGGTGTGATATATGGCCAATATACCACTGCTAAGGGCTGTTCTTACACGCGATGCAATGCTGGGTGCCTTGGATACAGCCCTTAGCAGTGGTATATTGGCCATATACCACAAACCCCTGAGGTGCCTTATTGCT